>NC_081318.1:89657047-89872747 GCF_026419965.1 Kogia breviceps
AAATCGCTACCCACGACCCGAATGACAAAAGAGAACAGACTCACGCTTTTCGAAAACACACTTAGGCCTCCTTAAGCGGAAAGGTGAGGTGGCGTGATGCATAAAACACGACTTGGAAATGAGCACAGATACCGGTCGGAAAAGCAAATATATAATAGACACCACCTACTCCTTGCTCAGTGAACAGGACTCAACAGCTCCTATTCATCACAGAAGAATATATCAGACTCGTAAGCATCTGAAAACCTAAGTATTGATATCTCTCTGTAAGTGAATCAAGTGTGTGTCAAGCGGCATCAACACAGCACTGAAAATCAGCTAAAGCCCATTCTAAAAATACATTTCCAAAACACAGAAGAAAGAAGCACGGCGAGAGGGAGGGAAATTCGGCCAAAATGCGTTCAGGGGCTGTGATGCAACCAGGATTGACCACATCGACACCCACAGCGGCATAAGACATAAGGCTGGATACTCCTCAGGCTGAGAGGATTGCTGAGGTTGGAGGAGCAAAGGTAGAGCCTCTAGAGTTATACTGCGTGCTACCCATTCCATGGGTCCCACCTCTCCAGGTTCAAGGCAACTTTCCTACAGCCAAACCACTCATGGGAATCCCAGGGGATGGTACACCGTGTGATCGGGAAAGCTTTCGAAAGCGCACCTCATTTTTCACCTCCGGTTGCTAGCGTCCGCCATTCCAGCCGCTTGACTAACAATTCCCCCACTTGCAGGATCAGCGTCCTGACACTCCTCTTTCGTAGTCTCTGCAAGTGGTCCGAAGGATGACCTGGAAGACGGGCAACCAATGAGAGACCAGCTGGCGGTGTTCGGACAGGCCCACGTCACTCTAATTTCCCATCACGAAGAGGAATTCACCAAAGGCTCGGCCTGCCTCGCCGCAAGCACAACAGGGCCTGAAGCAATCTGGCGCTATTGCGGCCAGCTCACACCAAAGCGAGCTGCCAAACGGAGCTCTGGGGCACTGCACTTCACAAACCTGCCGAGCTCTAAATGATAACACTCGTCCAAAAACATACTGAGGTAAGGCCACGAAGGGGATTTGAACGCAAGGCAGAATTGCACGAAACGGAGTTCAGGAGGTAGATGGGAATGGCCTTCCCAGCACAGGAAAAGCGGCAGAACGTGGACAATGATGCAGTTGGCCAAAAAGGGCGTATGCGTTTTTTCCTGAATATATTCAGGAAAAAACGCATACGCCCTTTTTGGCCAACCAAGCACCCGGGGAGAGCAAATCGGCACTACAAAGAAATCTCACTCCCCCCCCGGGCAAAAGAGCCATCCGGAAAATGTCTAAAAACCAGAAAGGCAGGACAGGCCAAGGAGATAAGGGAGCCTTGTTCAGTTGCCGGGAGGGACGCAAAATGCCAACAGCCACTCTGGAGAAGCGTATGCTCGTTCCTAAAACACGTACAGAACAGAACCACAGAGCATAGGGCACCTCCACACGTGGGCCTATATCTTGGGAAAACTAAAAATCAACCAGACGCAGGCACCCCAAAGTTTAGGGCTTCTCTCTTTACAACAACCTCGACTTCGGGACACCCTTCATCTGCAGGGGAAGAGAGAAATGGACCAAGAATTTGTGCTACTTAGGTACGAGGGAATATCCCTCAGCCATGGAATCCATGTCATAAGGCTGGTTCCAGCATAATGACTGGATTGAGGTACGATGATGCTAAGTGAAATCTGTCCCACAGAAAAAGAAACTTGGGATATCACTTAGAGAGGGAATGTACAAATCGCTACCCACGACCCGAATGACAAAAGAGAACAGACTCACGCTTTTCGAAAACACACTTAGGCCTGCTTAAGCGGAAAGGTGAGGTGGCGTGATGTATAAAACACGACTTGGAAATGAGCACAGATACCGGTCGGAAAAGCAAATATATAATAGACACCACCTACTCCTTGCTCAGTGAACAGGACTCAACAGCTCCTATTCATCACAGAAGAATATATCAGACTCGTAAGCATCTGAAAACCTAAGTATTGATATCTCTCTGTAAGTGAATCAAGTGTGTGTCAAGCGGCATCAACACAGCACTGAAAATCAGCTAAAGCCCATTCTAAAAATACATTTCCAAAACACAGAAGAAAGAAGCACGGCGAGAGGGAGGGAAATTCTGCCAAAATGCGTTCAGGGGCTGTGATGCAACCAGGATTGACCACATCGACACCCACAGCGGCAGAAGACATAAGGCTGGATACTCCTCAGGCTGAGAGGATTGCTGAGGTTGGAGGAGCAAAGGCAGAGCCTCTAGAGTTATACTGCGTGCTACCCATTCCATGGGTCCCACCTCTCCAGGTTCAAGGCAACTTTCCTACAGCCAAACCACTCATGGGAATCCCAGGGGATGGTACACCGTGTGATCGGGAAAGCTTTCGAAAGCGCACCTCATTTTTCACCTCCGGGTGATAGCGTCCGCCATTCCAGCCGCTTGACTAACAATTCGCCCACTTGCAGGATCAGCGTCCTGACACTCCTCTTTCGTAGTCTCTGCAAGTGGTCTGAAGGATGACCTGGCAGAGGGGGAACCAATGAGAGACCAGCTGGCGGTGTTCGGACAGGCCCACGTCACTCTAATTTCCCATCACGAAGAGGAATTCACCAAAGGCTCGGCCTGCCTCGCCGCAAGCACAACAGGGCCTGAAGCAATCTGGCGCTATTGCGGCCAGCTCACACCAAAGCGAGCTGCCAAACGGAGCTCTGGGGCACTGCACTTCACAAACCTGCCGAGCTCTAAATGATAACACTCGTCCAAAAACATACTGAGGTAAGGCCACGAAGGGGATTTGAACGAAAGGCAGAATTGCACGAAACGGAGTTCAGGAGGTAGATGGGAATGGCCTTCCCAGCACAGGAAAAGCGGCAGAACGTGGACAATGATGCAGTTGGCCAAAAAGGGCGTATGCGTTTTTTCCTGAATGTATTCAGGAAAAAACGCATACGCCCTTTTTGGCCAACCAAGCACCCGGGGAGAGCAAATCGGCACTACAAAGAAATGTCACTCCCCCCCCCCCCCCCCCGGGCAAAAGAGCCATCCGGAAAATGTCTAAAAACCAGAAAGGCAGGACAGGCCAAGGAGATAAGGGAGCCTTGTTCAGTTGCCGGGAGGGACGCAAAATGCCAACAGCCACTCTGGAGAAGCGTATGCTCGTTCCTAAAACACGTACAGAACAGAACCACAGAGCATAGGGCACCTCCACACGTGGGCCTATATCTTGGGAAAACTAAAAATCAACCAGACGCAGGCACCCCAAAGTTTAGGGCTTCTCTCTTTACAACAACCTCGACTTCGGGACACCCTTCATCTGCAGGGGAAGAGAGAAATGGACCAAGAATTTGTGCTACTTAGGTACGAGGGAATATCCCTCAGCCATGGAATCCATGTCATAAGGCTGGTTCCAGCATAATGACTGGATTGAGGTACGATGATGCTAAGTGAAATCTGTCCCACAGAAAAAGAAACTTGGGATATCACTTAGAGAGGGAATGTACAAATCGCTACCCACGACCCGAATGACAAAAGAGAACAGACTCACGCTTTTCGAAAACACACTTAGGCCTGCTTAAGCGGAAAGGTGAGGTGGCGTGATGTATAAAACACGACTTGGAAATGAGCACAGATACCGGTCGGAAAAGCAAATATATAATAGACACCACCTACTCCTTGCTCAGTGAACAGGACTCAACAGCTCCTATTCATCACAGAAGAATATATCAGACTCGTAAGCATCTGAAAACCTAAGTATTGATATCTCTCTGTAAGTGAATCAAGTGTGTGTCAAGCGGCATCAACACAGCACTGAAAATCAGCTAAAGCCCATTCTAAAAATACATTTCCAAAACACAGAAGAAAGAAGCACGGCGAGAGGGAGGGAAATTCTGCCAAAATGCGTTCAGGGGCTGTGATGCAACCAGGATTGACCACATCGACACCCACAGCGGCAGAAGACATAAGGCTGGATACTCCTCAGGCTGAGAGGATTGCTGAGGTTGGAGGAGCAAAGGCAGAGCCTCTAGAGTTATACTGCGTGCTACCCATTCCATGGGTCCCACCTCTCCAGGTTCAAGGCAACTTTCCTACAGCCAAACCACTCATGGGAATCCCAGGGGATGGTACACCGTGTGATCGGGAAAGCTTTCGAAAGCGCACCTCATTTTTCACCTCCGGGTGATAGCGTCCGCCATTCCAGCCGCTTGACTAACAATTCGCCCACTTGCAGGATCAGCGTCCTGACACTCCTCTTTCGTAGTCTCTGCAAGTGGTCTGAAGGATGACCTGGCAGAGGGGGAACCAATGAGAGACCAGCTGGCGGTGTTCGGACAGGCCCACGTCACTCTAATTTCCCATCACGAAGAGGAATTCACCAAAGGCTCGGCCTGCCTCGCCGCAAGCACAACAGGGCCTGAAGCAATCTGGCGCTATTGCGGCCAGCTCACACCAAAGCGAGCTGCCAAACGGAGCTCTGGGGCACTGCACTTCACAAACCTGCCGAGCTCTAAATGATAACACTCGTCCAAAAACATACTGAGGTAAGGCCACGAAGGGGATTTGAACGAAAGGCAGAATTGCACGAAACGGAGTTCAGGAGGTAGATGGGAATGGCCTTCCCAGCACAGGAAAAGCGGCAGAACGTGGACAATGATGCAGTTGGCCAAAAAGGGCGTATGCGTTTTTTCCTGAATGTATTCAGGAAAAAACGCATACGCCCTTTTTGGCCAACCAAGCACCCGGGGAGAGCAAATCGGCACTACAAAGAAATGTCACTCCCCCCCCCCCCCCCGGGCAAAAGAGCCATCCGGAAAATGTCTAAAAACCAGAAAGGCAGGACAGGCCAAGGAGATAAGGGAGCCTTGTTCAGTTGCCGGGAGGGACGCAAAATGCCAACAGCCACTCTGGAGAAGCGTATGCTCGTTCCTAAAACACGTACAGAACAGAACCACAGAGCATAGGGCACCTCCACACGTGGGCCTATATCTTGGGAAAACTAAAAATCAACCAGACGCAGGCACCCCAAAGTTTAGGGCTTCTCTCTTTACAACAACCTCGACTTCGGGGCACCCTTCATCTTCCGGGGAAGAGAGAAATGGACCAAGAATTTGTGCTACTTAGGTACGAGGGAATATCCCTCAGCCATGGAATCCATGTCATAAGGCTGGTTCCAGCATAATGACTGGATTGAGGTACGATGATGCTAAGTGAAATCTGTCCCACAGAAAAAGAAACTTGGGATATCACTTAGAGAGGGAATGTACAAATCGCTACCCACGACCCGAATGACAAAAGAGAACAGACTCACGCTTTTCGAAAACACTCTTAGGCCTGCTTAAGCGCAAAGGTGAGGTGGCGTGATGCATACAACACGACTTGGAAATGAGCACAGATACCGGTCGGAAAAGCAAATATATAATAGACACCACCTACTCCTTGCTCAGTGAACAGGACTCAACAGCCCCTATTCATCACAGAAGAATATATCAGACTCGTAAGCATCTGAAAACCTAAGTATTGATATCTCTCTGTAAGTGAATCAAGTGTGTGTCAAGCGGCATCAACACAGCACTGAAAATCAGCTAAAGCCCATTCTAAAAATACATTTCCAAAACACAGAAGAAAGAAGCACGGCGAGAGGGAGGGAAATTCTGCCAAAAAGCGTTCAGGGGCTGTGATGCAACCAGGATTGACCACATCTACACCCACAGCGGCAGAAGACATAAGGCTGGATACTCCTCAGGCTGAGAGGATTGCTGAGGTTGGAGGAGCAAAGGCAGAGCCTCTAGAGTTATCCTGCGTGCTACCCATTCCATGGGTCCCACCTCTCCAGGTTCAAGGCAACTTTCCTACAGCCAAACCACTCATGGGAATCCCAGGGGATGGTACACCGTGTGATCGGGAAAGCTTTCGAAAGCGCACCTCATTTTTCACCTCCGGGTGCTAGCGTCCGCCATTCCAGCCGCTTGACTAACAATTCCCCCACTTGCAGGATCAGCGTCTTGCCACTCCTCTTTCGTAGTCTCTGCAAGTGGTCCGAAGGATGACCTGGAAGACGGGGAACCAATGAGAGACCAGCTGGCGGTGTTCGGACAGGCCCACGTCACTCTAATTTCCCATCACGAAGAGGAATTCACCAAAGGCTCGGCCTGCCTCGCCGCAAGCACAACGGGGCCTGAAGCAATCTGGCGCTATTGCGGCCAGCTCACACCAAAGCGAGCTGCCAAACGGAGCTGTGGGGCACTGCACTTCACAAACCTGCCGAGCTCTAAATGATAACACTCGTCCAAAAACATACTGAGGTAAGGCCACGATGGGGATTTGAACGCAAGGCAGAATTGCACGAAACGGAGTTCAGGAGGTAGATGGGAATGGCCTTCCCAGCACAGGAAAAGCGGCAGAACGTGGACAATGATGCAGTTGGCCAAAAAGGGCGTATGCGTTTTTTCCTGAATGTATTCAGGAAAAAACGCATACGCCCTTTTTGGCCAACCAAGCACCCGGGGAGAGCAAATCGGCACTACAAAGAAATCTCACTCCCCCCCCGGGCAAAAGAGCCATCCGGAAAATGTCTAAAAACCAGAAAGGCAGGACAGGCCAAGGAGATAAGGGAGCCTTGTTCAGTTGCCGGGAGGGACGCAAAATGCCAACAGCCACTCTGGAGAAGCGTATGCTCGTTCCTAAAACACGTACAGAACAGAACCACAGAGCATAGGGCACCTCCACACGTGGGCCTATATCTTGGGAAAACTAAAAATCAACCAGACGCAGGCACCCCAAAGTTTAGGGCTTCTCTCTTTACAACAACCTCGACTTCGGGGCACCCTTCATCTTCCGGGGAAGAGAGAAATGGACCAAGAATTTGTGCTACTTAGGTACGAGGGAATATCCCTCAGCCATGGAATCCATGTCATAAGGCTGGTTCCAGCATAATGAGTGGATTGAGGTACGATGATGCTAAGTGAAATCTGTCCCACAGAAAAAGAAACTTGGGATATCACTTAGAGAGGGAATGTACAAATCGCTACCCACGACCCGAATGACAAAAGAGAACAGACTCACGCTTTTCGAAAACACACTTAGGCCTGCTTAAGCGGAAAGGTGAGGTGGCGTGATGCATAAAACACGACTTGGAAATGAGCACAGATACCGGTCGGAAAAGCAAATATATAATAGACACCACCTACTCCTTGCTCAGTGAACAGGACTCAACAGCTCCTATTCATCACAGAAGAATATATCAGACTCGTAAGCATCTGAAAACCTAAGTATTGATATCTCTCTGTAAGTGAATCAAGTGTGTGTCAAGCGGCATCAACACAGCACTGAAAATCAGCTAAAGCCCATTCTAAAAATACATTTCCAAAACACAGAAGAAAGAGGCACGGCGAGAGGGAGGGAAATTCGGCCAAAATGCGTTCAGGGGCTGTGATGCAACCAGGATTGACCACATCGACACCCACAGCGGCAGAAGACATAAGGCTGGATACTCCTCAGGCTGAGAGGATTGCTGAGGTTGGAGGAGCAAAGGCAGAGCCTCTAGAGTTATACTGCGTGCTACCCATTCCATGGGTCCCACCTCTCCAGGTTCAAGGCAACTTTCCTACAGCCAAACCACTCATGGGAATCCCAGGGGATGGTACACCGTGTGATCGGGAAAGCTTTCGAAAGCGCACCTCATTTTTCACCTCCGGGTGCTAGCGTCCGCCATTCCAGCCGCTTGACTAACAATTCGCCCACTTGCAGGATCAGCGTCTTGACACTCCTCTTTCGTAGTCTCTGCAAGTGGTCCGAAGGATGACCTGGAAGACGGGGAACCAATGAGAGACCAGCTGGCGGTGTTCGGACAGGCCCACGTCACTCTAATTTCCCATCACGAAGAGGAATTCACCAAAGGCTCGGCCTGCCTCGCCGCAAGCACAACAGGGCCTGAAGCAATCTGGCGCTATTGCGGCCAGCTCACACCAAAGCGAGCTGCCAAACGGAGCTGTGGGGCACTGCACTTCACAAACCTGCCGAGCTCTAAATGATAACACTCGTCCAAAAACATACTGAGGTAAGGCCACGAAGGGGATTTGAACGCAAGGCAGAATTGCACGAAACGGAGTTCAGGAGGTAGATGGGAATGGCCTTCCCAGCACAGGAAAAGCGGCAGAACGTGGACAATGATGCAGTTGGCCAAAAAGGGCGTATGCGTTTTTTCCTGAATATATTCAGGAAAAAACGCATACGCCCTTTTTGGCCAACCAAGCACCCGGGGAGAGCAAATCGGCACTACAAAGAAATCTCACTCCCCCCCCGGGCAAAAGAGCCATCCGGAAAATGTCTAAAAACCAGAAAGGCAGGACAGGCCAAGGAGATAAGGGAGCCTTGTTCAGTTGCCGGGAGGGACGCAAAATGCCAACAGCCACTCTGGAGAAGCGTATGCTCGTTCCTAAAACACGTACAGAACAGAACCACAGAGCATAGGGCACCTCCACACGTGGGCCTATATCTTGGGAAAACTAAAAATCAACCAGACGCAGGCACCCCAAAGTTTAGGGCTTCTCTCTTTACAACAACCTCGACTTTGGGACACCCTTCATCTGCCGGGGAAGAGAGAAATGGACCAAGAATTTGTGCTACTTAGGTACGAGGGAATATCCCTCAGCCATGGAATCCATGTCATAAGGCTGGTTCCAGCATAATGACTGGATTGAGGTACGATGATGCTAAGTGAAATCTGTCCCACAGAAAAAGAAACTTGGGATATCACTTAGAGAGGGAATGTACAAATCGCTACCCACGACCCGAATGACAAAAGAGAACAGACTCACGCTTTTCGAAAACACACTTAGGCCTGCTTAAGCGGAAAGGTGAGGTGGCGTGATGCATAAAACACGACTTGGAAATGAGCACAGATACCGGTCGGAAAAGCAAATATATAATAGACACCACCTACTCCTTGCTCAGTGAACAGGACTCAACAGCTCCTATTCATCACAGAAGAATATATCAGACTCGTAAGCATCTGAAAACCTAAGTATTGATATCTCTCTGTAAGTGAATCAAGTGTGTGTCAAGCGGCATCAACACAGCACTGAAAATCAGCTAAAGCCCATTCTAAAAATACATTTCCAAAACACAGAAGAAAGAAGCACGGCGAGAGGGAGGGAAATTCGGCCAAAATGCGTTCAGGGGCTGTGATGCAACCAGGATTGACCACATCTACACCCACAGCGGCAGAAGACATAAGGCTGGATACTCCTCAGGCTGAGAGGATTGCTGAGGTTGGAGGAGCAAAGGTAGAGCCTCTAGAGTTATACTGCGTGCTACCCATTCCATGGGTCCCACCTCTCCAGGTTCAAGGCAACTTTCCTACAGCCAAACCACTCATGGGAATCCCAGGGGATGGTACACCGTGTGATCGGGAAAGCTTTCGAAAGCGCACCTCATTTTTCACCTCCGGGTGCTAGCGTCCGCCATTCCAGCCGCTTGACTAACAATTCGCCCACTTGCAGGATCAGCGTCTTGACACTCCTCTTTCGTAGTCTCTGCAAGTGGTCCGAAGGATGACCTGGCAGAGGGGGAACCAATGAGAGACCAGCTGGCGGTGTTCGGACAGGCCCACGTCACTCTAATTTCCCATCACGAAGAGGAATTCACCAAAGGCTCGGCCTGCCTCGCCGCAAGCACAACGGGGCCTGAAGCAATCTGGCGCTATTGCGGCCAGCTCACACCAAAGCGAGCTGCCAAACGGAGCTGTGGGGCACTGCACTTCACAAACCTGCCGAGCTCTAAATGATAACACTCGTCCAAAAACATACTGAGGTAAGGCCACGAAGGGGATTTGAACGCAAGGCAGAATTGCACGAAACGGAGTTCAGGAGGTAGATGGGAATGGCCTTCCCAGCACAGGAAAAGCGGCAGAACGTGGACAATGATGCAGTTGGCCAAAAAGGGCGTATGCGTTTTTTCCTGAATGTATTCAGGAAAAAACGCATACGCCCTTTTTGGCCAACCAAGCACCCGGGGAGAGCAAATCGGCACTACAAAGAAATCTCACTCCCCCCCCGGGCAAAAGAGCCATCCGGAAAATGTCTAAAAACCAGAAAGGCAGGACAGGCCAAGGAGATAAGGGAGCCTTGTTCAGTTGCCGGGAGGGATGCAAAATGCCAACAGCCACTCTGGAGAAGCGTATGCTCGTTCCTAAAACACGTACAGAACAGAACCACAGAGCATAGGGCACCTCCACACGTGGGCCTATATCTTGGGAAAACTAAAAATCAACCAGACGCAGGCACCCCAAAGTTTAGGGCTTCTCTCTTTACAACAACCTCGACTTCGGGACACCCTTCATCTGCCGGGGAAGAGAGAAATGGACCAAGAATTTGTGCTACTTAGGTACGAGGGAATATCCCTCAGCCATGGAATCCATGTCATAAGGCTGGTTCCAGCATAATGACTGGATTGAGGTACGATGATGCTAAGTGAAATCTGTCCCACAGAAAAAGAAACTTGGGATATCACTTAGAGAGGGAATGTACAAATCGCTACCCACGACCCGAATGACAAAAGAGAACAGACTCACGCTTTTCGAAAACACACTTAGGCCTGCTTAAGCGGAAAGGTGAGGTGGCGTGATGTATAAAACACGACTTGGAAATGAGCACAGATACCGGTCGGAAAAGCAAATATATAATAGACACCACCTACTCCTTGCTCAGTGAACAGGACTCAACAGCTCCTATTCATCACAGAAGAATATATCAGACTCGTAAGCATCTGAAAACCTAAGTATTGATATCTCTCTGTAAGTGAATCAAGTGTGTGTCAAGCGGCATCAACACAGCACTGAAAATCAGCTAAAGCCCATTCTAAAAATACATTTCCAAAACACAGAAGAAAGAAGCACGGCGAGAGGGAGGGAAATTCTGCCAAAATGCGTTCAGGGGCTGTGATGCAACCAGGATTGACCACATCGACACCCACAGCGGCAGAAGACATAAGGCTGGATACTCCTCAGGCTGAGAGGATTGCTGAGGTTGGAGGAGCAAAGGCAGAGCCTCTAGAGTTATACTGCGTGCTACCCATTCCATGGGTCCCACCTCTCCAGGTTCAAGGCAACTTTCCTACAGCCAAACCACTCATGGGAATCCCAGGGGATGGTACACCGTGTGATCGGGAAAGCTTTCGAAAGCGCACCTCATTTTTCACCTCCGGGTGATAGCGTCCGCCATTCCAGCCGCTTGACTAACAATTCGCCCACTTGCAGGATCAGCGTCCTGACACTCCTCTTTCGTAGTCTCTGCAAGTGGTCCGAAGGATGACCTGGCAGAGGGGGAACCAATGAGAGACCAGCTGGCGGTGTTCGGACAGGCCCACGTCACTCTAATTTCCCATCACGAAGAGGAATTCACCAAAGGCTCGGCCTGCCTCGCCGCAAGCACAACAGGGCCTGAAGCAATCTGGCGCTATTGCGGCCAGCTCACACCAAAGCGAGCTGCCAAACGGAGCTCTGGGGCACTGCACTTCACAAACCTGCCGAGCTCTAAATGATAACACTCGTCCAAAAACATACTGAGGTAAGGCCACGAAGGGGATTTGAACGCAAGGCAGAATTGCACGAAACGGAGTTCAGGAGGTAGATGGTAATGGCCTTCCCAGCACAGGAAAAGCGGCAGAACGTGGACAATGATGCAGTTGGCCAAAAAGGGCGTATGCGTTTTTTCCTGAATATATTCAGGAAAAAACGCATACGCCCTTTTTGGCCAACCAAGCACCCGGGGAGAGCAAATCGGCACTACAAAGAAATCTCACTCCCCCCCCGGGCAAAAGAGCCATCCGGAAAATGTCTAAAAACCAGAAAGGCAGGACAGGCCAAGGAGATAAGGGAGCCTTGTTCAGTTGCCGGGAGGGACGCAAAATGCCAACAGCCACTCTGGAGAAGCGTATGCTCGTTCCTAAAACACGTACAGAACAGAACCACAGAGCATAGGGCACCTCCACACGTGGGCCTATATCTTGGGAAAACTAAAAATCAACCAGACGCAGGCACCCCAAAGTTTAGGGCTTCTCTCTTTACAACAACCTCGACTTCGGGACACCCTTCATCTGCCGGGGAAGAGAGAAATGGACCAAGAATTTGTGCTACTTAGGTACGAGGGAATATCCCTCAGCCATGGAATCCATGTCATAAGGCTGGTTCCAGCATAATGACTGGATTGAGGTACGATGATGCTAAGTGAAATCTGTCCCACAGAAAAAGAAACTTGGGATATCACTTAGAGAGGGAATGTACAAATCGCTACCCACGACCCGAATGACAAAAGAGAACAGACTCACGCTTTTCGAAAACACACTTAGGCCTGCTTAAGCGGAAAGGTGAGGTGGCGTGATGCATAAAACACGACTTGGAAATGAGCACAGATACCGGTCGGAAAAGCAAATATATAATAGACACCACCTACTCCTTGCTCAGTGAACAGGACTCAACAGCTCCTATTCATCACAGAAGAATATATCAGACTCGTAAGCATCTGAAAACCTAAGTATTGATATCTCTCTGTAAGTGAATCAAGTGTGTGTCAAGCGGCATCAACACAGCACTGAAAATCAGCTAAAGCCCATTCTAAAAATACATTTCCAAAACACAGAAGAAAGAAGCACGGCGAGAGGGAGGGAAATTCTGCCAAAAAGCGTGCAGGGGCTGTGATGCAACCAGGATTGACCACATCTACACCCACAGCGGCAGAAGACATAAGGCTGGATACTCCTCAGGCTGAGAGGATTGCTGAGGTTGGAGGAGCAAAGGTAGAGCCTCTAGAGTTATACTGCGTGCTACCCATTCCATGGGTCCCACCTCTCCAGGTTCAAGGCAACTTTCCTACAGCCAAACCACTCATGGGAATCCCAGGGGATGGTACACCTTGTGATCGGGAAAGCTTTCGAAAGCGCACCTCATTTTTCACCTCCGGGTGCTAGCGTCCGCCATTCCAGCCGCTTGACTAACAATTCGCCCACTTGCAGGATCAGCGTCTTGACACTCCTCTTTCGTAGTCTCTGCAAGTGGTCCGAAGGATGACCTGGAAGAGGGGGAACCAATGAGAGACCAGCTGGCGGTGTTCGGACAGGCCCACGTCACTCTAATTTCCCATCACGAAGAGGAATTCACCAAAGGCTCGGCCTGCCTCGCCGCAAGCACAACAGGGCCTGAAGCAATCTGGCGCTATTGCGGCCAGCTCACACCAAAGCGAGCTGCCAAACGGAGCTCTGGGGCACTGCACTTCACAAACCTGCCGAGCTCTAAATGATAACACTCGTCCAAAAACATACTGAGGTAAGGCCACGAAGGGGATTTGAACGCAAGGCAGAATTGCACGAAACGGAGTTCAGGAGGTAGATGGGAATGGCCTTCCCAGCACAGGAAAAGCGGCAGAACGTGGACAATGATGCAGTTGGCCAAAAAGGGCGTATGCGTTTTTTCCTGAATATATTCAGGAAAAAACGCATACGCCCTTTTTGGCCAACCAAGCACCCGGGGAGAGCAAATCGGCACTACAAAGCAATCTCACTCCCCCCCCCCCCCGGGCAAAAGAGCCATCCGGAAAATGTCTAAAAACCAGAAAGGCAGGACAGGCCAAGGAGATAAGGGAGCCTTGTTCAGTTGCCGGGAGGGACGCAAAATGTCAACAGCCACTCTGGAGAAGCGTATGCTCGTTCCTAAAACACGTACAGAACAAAACCACAGAGCATAGGGCACCTCCACACGTGGGCCTATATCTTGGGAAAACTAAAAATCAACCAGACGCAGGCACCCCAAAGTTTAGGGCTTCTCTCTTTACAACAACCTCGACTTCGGGACACCCTTCATCTGCCGGGGAAGAGAGAAATGGACCAAGAATTTGTGCTACTTAGGTACGAGGGAATATCCCTCAGCCATGGAATCCATGTCATAAGGCTGGTTCCAGCATAATGAGTGGATTGAGGTACGATGATGCTAAGTGAAATCTGTCCCACAGAAAAAGAAACTTGGGATATCACTTAGAGAGGGAATGTACAAATCGCTACCCACGACCCGAATGACAAAAGAGAACAGACTCACGCTTTTCGAAAACACACTTAGGCCTCCTTAAGCGGAAAGGTGAGGTGGCGTGATGCATAAAACACGACTTGGAAATGAGCACAGATACCGGTCGGAAAAGCAAATATATAATAGACACCACCTACTCCTTGCTCAGTGAACAGGACTCAACAGCTCCTATTCATCACAGAAGAATATATCAGACTCGTAAGCATCTGAAAACCTAAGTATTGATATCTCTCTGTAAGTGAATCAAGTGTGTGTCAAGCGGCATCAACACAGCACTGAAAATCAGCTAAAGCCCATTCTAAAAATACATTTCCAAAACACAGAAGAAAGAAGCACGGCGAGAGGGAGGGAAATTCGGCCAAAATGCGTTCAGGGGCTGTGATGCAACCAGGATTGACCACATCGACACCCACAGCGGCATAAGACATAAGGCTGGATACTCCTCAGGCTGAGAGGATTGCTGAGGTTGGAGGAGCAAAGGTAGAGCCTCTAGAGTTATACTGCGTGCTACCCATTCCATGGGTCCCACCTCTCCAGGTTCAAGGCAACTTTCCTACAGCCAAACCACTCATGGGAATCCCAGGGGATGGTACACCGTGTGATCGGGAAACCTTTCGAAAGCGCACCTCATTTTTCACCTCCGGTTGCTAGCGTCCGCCATTCCAGCCGCTTGACTAACAATTCCCCCACTTGCAGGATCAGCGTCCTGACACTCCTCTTTCGTAGTCTCTGCAAGTGGTCCGAAGGATGACCTGGAAGACGGGCAACCAATGAGAGACCAGCTGGCGGTGTTCGGACAGGCCCACGTCACTCTAATTTCCCATCACGAAGAGGAATTCACCAAAGGCTCGGCCTGCCTCGCCGCAAGCACAACAGGGCCTGAAGCAATCTGGCGCTATTGCGGCCAGCTCACACCAAAGCGAGCTGCCAAACGGAGCTCTGGGGCACTGCACTTCACAAACCTGCCGAGCTCTAAATGATAACACTCGTCCAAAAACATACTGAGGTAAGGCCACGAAGGGGATTTGAACGCAAGGCAGAATTGCACGAAACGGAGTTCAGGAGGTAGATGGGAATGGCCTTCCCAGCACAGGAAAAGCGGCAGAACGTGGACAATGATGCAGTTGGCCAAAAAGGGCGTATGCGTTTTTTCCTGAATATATTCAGGAAAAAACGCATACGCCCTTTTTGGCCAACCAAGCACCCGGGGAGAGCAAATCGGCACTACAAAGAAATCTCACTCCCCCCCCGGGCAAAAGAGCCATCCGGAAAATGTCTAAAAACCAGAAAGGCAGGACAGGCCAAGGAGATAAGGGAGCCTTGTTCAGTTGCCGGGAGGGACGCAAAATGCCAACAGCCACTCTGGAGAAGCGTATGCTCGTTCCTAAAACACGTACAGAACAGAACCACAGAGCATAGGGCACCTCCACACGTGGGCCTATATCTTGGGAAAACTAAAAATCAACCAGACGCAGGCACCCCAAAGTTTAGGGCTTCTCTCTTTACAACAACCTCGACTTCGGGACACCCTTCATCTGCAGGGGAAGAGAGAAATGGACCAAGAATTTGTGCTACTTAGGTACGAGGGAATATCCCTCAGCCATGGAATCCATGTCATAAGGCTGGTTCCAGCATAATGACTGGATTGAGGTACGATGATGCTAAGTGAAATCTGTCCCACAGAAAAAGAAACTTGGGATATCACTTAGAGAGGGAATGTACAAATCGCTACCCACGACCCGAATGACAAAAGAGAACAGACTCACGCTTTTCGAAAACACACTTAGGCCTGCTTAAGCGGAAAGGTGAGGTGGCGTGATGCATAAAACACGACTTGGAAATGAGCACAGATACCGGTCGGAAAAGCAAATATATAATAGACACCACCTACTCCTTGCTCAGTGAACAGGACTCAACAGCTCCTATTCATCACAGAAGAATATATCAGACTCGTAAGCATCTGAAAACCTAAGTATTGATATCTCTCTGTAAGTGAATCAAGTGTGTGTCAAGCGGCATCAACACAGCACTGAAAATCAGCTAAAGCCCATTCTAAAAATACATTTCCAAAACACAGAAGAAAGAAGCACGGCGAGAGGGAGGGAAATTCGGCCAAAATGCGTTCAGGGGCTGTGATGCAACCAGGATTGACCACATCGACACCCACAGCGGCAGAAGACATAAGGCTGGATACTCCTCAGGCTGAGAGGATTGCTGAGGTTGGAGGAGCAAAGGCAGAGCCTCTAGAGTTATCCTGCGTGCTACCCATTCCATGGGTCCCACCTCTCCAGGTTCAAGGCAACTTTCCTACAGCCAAACCACTCATGGGAATCCCAGGGGATGGTACACCGTGTGATCGGGAAAGCTTTCGAAAGCGCACCTCATTTTTCACCTCCGGGTGATAGCGTCCGCCATTCCAGCCGCTTGACTAACAATTCGCCCACTTGCAGGATCAGCGTCCTGACACTCCTCTTTCGTAGTCTCTGCAAGTGGTCTGAAGGATGACCTGGCAGAGGGGGAACCAATGAGAGACCAGCTGGCGGTGTTCGGACAGGCCCACGTCACTCTAATTTCCCATCACGAAGAGGAATTCACCAAAGGCTCGGCCTGCCTCGCCGCAAGCACAACAGGGCCTGAAGCAATCTGGCGCTATTGCGGCCAGCTCACACCAAAGCGAGCTGCCAAACGGAGCTCTGGGGCACTGCACTTCACAAACCTGCCGAGCTCTAAATGATAACACTCGTCCAAAAACATACTGAGGTAAGGCCACGAAGGGGATTTGAACGAAAGGCAGAATTGCACGAAACGGAGTTCAGGAGGTAGATGGGAATGGCCTTCCCAGCACAGGAAAAGCGGCAGAACGTGGACAATGATGCAGTTGGCCAAAAAGGGCGTATGCGTTTTTTCCTGAATGTATTCAGGAAAAAACGCATACGCCCTTTTTGGCCAACCAAGCACCCGGGGAGAGCAAATCGGCACTACAAAGAAATGTCACTCCCCCCCCCCCCCCCGGGCAAAAGAGCCATCCGGAAAATGTCTAAAAACCAGAAAGGCAGGACAGGCCAAGGAGATAAGGGAGCCTTGTTCAGTTGCCGGGAGGGACGCAAAATGCCAACAGCCACTCTGGAGAAGCGTATGCTCGTTCCTAAAACACGTACAGAACAGAACCACAGAGCATAGGGCACCTCCACACGTGGGCCTATATCTTGGGAAAACTAAAAATCAACCAGACGCAGGCACCCCAAAGTTTAGGGCTTCTCTCTTTACAACAACCTCGACTTCGGGGCACCCTTCATCTTCCGGGGAAGAGAGAAATGGACCAAGAATTTGTGCTACTTAGGTACGAGGGAATATCCCTCAGCCATGGAATCCATGTCATAAGGCTGGTTCCAGCATAATGACTGGATTGAGGTACGATGATGCTAAGTGAAATCTGTCCCACAGAAAAAGAAACTTGGGATATCACTTAGAGAGGGAATGTACAAATCGCTACCCACGACCCGAATGACAAAAGAGAACAGACTCACGCTTTTCGAAAACACTCTTAGGCCTGCTTAAGCGCAAAGGTGAGGTGGCGTGATGCATACAACACGACTTGGAAATGAGCACAGATACCGGTCGGAAAAGCAAATATATAATAGACACCACCTACTCCTTGCTCAGTGAACAGGACTCAACAGCCCCTATTCATCACAGAAGAATATATCAGACTCGTAAGCATCTGAAAACCTAAGTATTGATATCTCTCTGTAAGTGAATCAAGTGTGTGTCAAGCGGCATCAACACAGCACTGAAAATCAGCTAAAGCCCATTCTAAAAATACATTTCCAAAACACAGAAGAAAGAAGCACGGCGAGAGGGAGGGAAATTCTGCCAAAAAGCGTTCAGGGGCTGTGATGCAACCAGGATTGACCACATCTACACCCACAGCGGCAGAAGACATAAGGCTGGATACTCCTCAGGCTGAGAGGATTGATGAGGTTGGAGGAGCAAAGGCAGAGCCTCTAGAGTTATCCTGCGTGCTACCCATTCCATGGGTCCCACCTCTCCAGGTTCAAGGCAACTTTCCTACAGCCAAACCACTCATGGGAATCCCAGGGGATGGTACACCGTGTGATCGGGAAAGCTTTCGAAAGCGCACCTCATTTTTCACCTCCGGGTGCTAGCGTCCGCCATTCCAGCCGCTTGACTAACAATTCCCCCACTTGCAGGATCAGCGTCTTGCCACTCCTCTTTCGTAGTCTCTGCAAGTGGTCCGAAGGATGACCTGGAAGACGGGGAACCAATGAGAGACCAGCTGGCGGTGTTCGGACAGGCCCACGTCACTCTAATTTCCCATCACGAAGAGGAATTCACCAAAGGCTCGGCCTGCCTCGCCGCAAGCACAACGGGGCCTGAAGCAATCTGGCGCTATTGCGGCCAGCTCACACCAAAGCGAGCTGCCAAACGGAGCTGTGGGGCACTGCACTTCACAAACCTGCCGAGCTCTAAATGATAACACTCGTCCAAAAACATACTGAGGTAAGGCCACGATGGGGATTTGAACGCAAGGCAGAATTGCACGAAACGGAGTTCAGGAGGTAGATGGGAATGGCCTTCCCAGCACAGGAAAAGCGGCAGAACGTGGACAATGATGCAGTTGGCCAAAAAGGGCGTATGCGTTTTTTCCTGAA
Organism: Kogia breviceps; assembly: GCF_026419965.1. Taxonomy (NCBI): domain Eukaryota; kingdom Metazoa; phylum Chordata; class Mammalia; order Artiodactyla; family Physeteridae; genus Kogia; species Kogia breviceps. The sequence goes on from NC_081318.1 coordinate 89,675,806, forward strand.
TGTATTCAGGAAAAAACGCATACGCCCTTTTTGGCCAACCAAGCACCCGGGGAGAGCAAATCGGCACTACAAAGAAATCTCACTCCCCCCCCGGGCAAAAGAGCCATCCGGAAAATGTCTAAAAACCAGAAAGGCAGGACAGGCCAAGGAGATAAGGGAGCCTTGTTCAGTTGCCGGGAGGGACGCAAAATGCCAACAGCCACTCTGGAGAAGCGTATGCTCGTTCCTAAAACACGTACAGAACAGAACCACAGAGCATAGGGCACCTCCACACGTGGGCCTATATCTTGGGAAAACTAAAAATCAACCAGACGCAGGCACCCCAAAGTTTAGGGCTTCTCTCTTTACAACAACCTCGACTTCGGGGCACCCTTCATCTTCCGGGGAAGAGAGAAATGGACCAAGAATTTGTGCTACTTAGGTACGAGGGAATATCCCTCAGCCATGGAATCCATGTCATAAGGCTGGTTCCAGCATAATGAGTGGATTGAGGTACGATGATGCTAAGTGAAATCTGTCCCACAGAAAAAGAAACTTGGGATATCACTTAGAGAGGGAATGTACAAATCGCTACCCACGACCCGAATGACAAAAGAGAACAGACTCACGCTTTTCGAAAACACACTTAGGCCTGCTTAAGCGGAAAGGTGAGGTGGCGTGATGCATAAAACACGACTTGGAAATGAGCACAGATACCGGTCGGAAAAGCAAATATATAATAGACACCACCTACTCCTTGCTCAGTGAACAGGACTCAACAGCTCCTATTCATCACAGAAGAATATATCAGACTCGTAAGCATCTGAAAACCTAAGTATTGATATCTCTCTGTAAGTGAATCAAGTGTGTGTCAAGCGGCATCAACACAGCACTGAAAATCAGCTAAAGCCCATTCTAAAAATACATTTCCAAAACACAGAAGAAAGAGGCACGGCGAGAGGGAGGGAAATTCGGCCAAAATGCGTTCAGGGGCTGTGATGCAACCAGGATTGACCACATCGACACCCACAGCGGCAGAAGACATAAGGCTGGATACTCCTCAGGCTGAGAGGATTGCTGAGGTTGGAGGAGCAAAGGCAGAGCCTCTAGAGTTATACTGCGTGCTACCCATTCCATGGGTCCCACCTCTCCAGGTTCAAGGCAACTTTCCTACAGCCAAACCACTCATGGGAATCCCAGGGGATGGTACACCGTGTGATCGGGAAAGCTTTCGAAAGCGCACCTCATTTTTCACCTCCGGGTGCTAGCGTCCGCCATTCCAGCCGCTTGACTAACAATTCGCCCACTTGCAGGATCAGCGTCTTGACACTCCTCTTTCGTAGTCTCTGCAAGTGGTCCGAAGGATGACCTGGAAGACGGGGAACCAATGAGAGACCAGCTGGCGGTGTTCGGACAGGCCCACGTCACTCTAATTTCCCATCACGAAGAGGAATTCACCAAAGGCTCGGCCTGCCTCGCCGCAAGCACAACAGGGCCTGAAGCAATCTGGCGCTATTGCGGCCAGCTCACACCAAAGCGAGCTGCCAAACGGAGCTGTGGGGCACTGCACTTCACAAACCTGCCGAGCTCTAAATGATAACACTCGTCCAAAAACATACTGAGGTAAGGCCACGAAGGGGATTTGAACGCAAGGCAGAATTGCACGAAACGGAGTTCAGGAGGTAGATGGGAATGGCCTTCCCAGCACAGGAAAAGCGGCAGAACGTGGACAATGATGCAGTTGGCCAAAAAGGGCGTATGCGTTTTTTCCTGAATATATTCAGGAAAAAACGCATACGCCCTTTTTGGCCAACCAAGCACCCGGGGAGAGCAAATCGGCACTACAAAGAAATCTCACTCCCCCCCCGGGCAAAAGAGCCATCCGGAAAATGTCTAAAAACCAGAAAGGCAGGACAGGCCAAGGAGATAAGGGAGCCTTGTTCAGTTGCCGGGAGGGACGCAAAATGCCAACAGCCACTCTGGAGAAGCGTATGCTCGTTCCTAAAACACGTACAGAACAGAACCACAGAGCATAGGGCACCTCCACACGTGGGCCTATATCTTGGGAAAACTAAAAATCAACCAGACGCAGGCACCCCAAAGTTTAGGGCTTCTCTCTTTACAACAACCTCGACTTTGGGACACCCTTCATCTGCCGGGGAAGAGAGAAATGGACCAAGAATTTGTGCTACTTAGGTACGAGGGAATATCCCTCAGCCATGGAATCCATGTCATAAGGCTGGTTCCAGCATAATGACTGGATTGAGGTACGATGATGCTAAGTGAAATCTGTCCCACAGAAAAAGAAACTTGGGATATCACTTAGAGAGGGAATGTACAAATCGCTACCCACGACCCGAATGACAAAAGAGAACAGACTCACGCTTTTCGAAAACACACTTAGGCCTGCTTAAGCGGAAAGGTGAGGTGGCGTGATGCATAAAACACGACTTGGAAATGAGCACAGATACCGGTCGGAAAAGCAAATATATAATAGACACCACCTACTCCTTGCTCAGTGAACAGGACTCAACAGCTCCTATTCATCACAGAAGAATATATCAGACTCGTAAGCATCTGAAAACCTAAGTATTGATATCTCTCTGTAAGTGAATCAAGTGTGTGTCAAGCGGCATCAACACAGCACTGAAAATCAGCTAAAGCCCATTCTAAAAATACATTTCCAAAACACAGAAGAAAGAAGCACGGCGAGAGGGAGGGAAATTCGGCCAAAATGCGTTCAGGGGCTGTGATGCAACCAGGATTGACCACATCGACACCCACAGCGGCAGAAGACATAAGGCTGGATACTCCTCAGGCTGAGAGGATTGCTGAGGTTGGAGGAGCAAAGGTAGAGCCTCTAGAGTTATACTGCGTGCTACCCATTCCATGGGTCCCACCTCTCCAGGTTCAAGGCAACTTTCCTACAGCCAAACCACTCATGGGAATCCCAGGGGATGGTACACCGTGTGATCGGGAAAGCTTTCGAAAGCGCACCTCATTTTTCACCTCCGGGTGCTAGCGTCCGCCATTCCAGCCGCTTGACTAACAATTCGCCCACTTGCAGGATCAGCGTCTTGACACTCCTCTTTCGTAGTCTCTGCAAGTGGTCCGAAGGATGACCTGGCAGAGGGGGAACCAATGAGAGACCAGCTGGCGGTGTTCGGACAGGCCCACGTCACTCTAATTTCCCATCACGAAGAGGAATTCACCAAAGGCTCGGCCTGCCTCGCCGCAAGCACAACGGGGCCTGAAGCAATCTGGCGCTATTGCGGCCAGCTCAAACCAAAGCGAGCTGCCAAACGGAGCTGTGGGGCACTGCACTTCACAAACCTGCCGAGCTCTAAATGATAACACTCGTCCAAAAACATACTGAGGTAAGGCCACGAAGGGGATTTGAACGCAAGGCAGAATTGCACGAAACGGAGTTCAGGAGGTAGATGGGAATGGCCTTCCCAGCACAGGAAAAGCGGCAGAACGTGGACAATGATGCAGTTGGCCAAAAAGGGCGTATGCGTTTTTTCCTGAATGTATTCAGGAAAAAACGCATACGCCCTTTTTGGCCAACCAAGCACCCGGGGAGAGCAAATCGGCACTACAAAGAAATCTCACTCCCCCCCCGGGCAAAAGAGCCATCCGGAAAATGTCTAAAAACCAGAAAGGCAGGACAGGCCAAGGAGATAAGGGAGCCTTGTTCAGTTGCCGGGAGGGATGCAAAATGCCAACAGCCACTCTGGAGAAGCGTATGCTCGTTCCTAAAACACGTACAGAACAGAACCACAGAGCATAGGGCACCTCCACACGTGGGCCTATATCTTGGGAAAACTAAAAATCAACCAGACGCAGGCACCCCAAAGTTTAGGGCTTCTCTCTTTACAACAACCTCGACTTCGGGACACCCTTCATCTGCCGGGGAAGAGAGAAATGGACCAAGAATTTGTGCTACTTAGGTACGAGGGAATATCCCTCAGCCATGGAATCCATGTCATAAGGCTGGTTCCAGCATAATGACTGGATTGAGGTACGATGATGCTAAGTGAAATCTGTCCCACAGAAAAAGAAACTTGGGATATCACTTAGAGAGGGAATGTACAAATCGCTACCCACGACCCGAATGACAAAAGAGAACAGACTCACGCTTTTCGAAAACACACTTAGGCCTGCTTAAGCGGAAAGGTGAGGTGGCGTGATGTATAAAACACGACTTGGAAATGAGCACAGATACCGGTCGGAAAAGCAAATATATAATAGACACCACCTACTCCTTGCTCAGTGAACAGGACTCAACAGCTCCTATTCATCACAGAAGAATATATCAGACTCGTAAGCATCTGAAAACCTAAGTATTGATATCTCTCTGTAAGTGAATCAAGTGTGTGTCAAGCGGCATCAACACAGCACTGAAAATCAGCTAAAGCCCATTCTAAAAATACATTTCCAAAACACAGAAGAAAGAAGCACGGCGAGAGGGAGGGAAATTCGGCCAAAATGCGTTCAGGGGCTGTGATGCAACCAGGATTGACCACATCGACACCCACAGCGGCAGAAGACATAAGGCTGGATACTCCTCAGGCTGAGAGGATTGCTGAGGTTGGAGGAGCAAAGGCAGAGCCTCTAGAGTTATACTGCGTGCTACCCATTCCATGGGTCCCACCTCTCCAGGTTCAAGGCAACTTTCCTACAGCCAAACCACTCATGGGAATCCCAGGGGATGGTACACCGTGTGATCGGGAAAGCTTTCGAAAGCGCACCTCATTTTTCACCTCCGGGTGATAGCGTCCGCCATTCCAGCCGCTTGACTAACAATTCGCCCACTTGCAGGATCAGCGTCCTGACACTCCTCTTTCGTAGTCTCTGCAAGTGGTCCGAAGGATGACCTGGCAGAGGGGGAACCAATGAGAGACCAGCTGGCGGTGTTCGGACAGGCCCACGTCACTCTAATTTCCCATCACGAAGAGGAATTCACCAAAGGCTCGGCCTGCCTCGCCGCAAGCACAACAGGGCCTGAAGCAATCTGGCGCTATTGCGGCCAGCTCACACCAAAGCGAGCTGCCAAACGGAGCTCTGGGGCACTGCACTTCACAAACCTGCCGAGCTCTAAATGATAACACTCGTCCAAAAACATACTGAGGTAAGGCCACGAAGGGGATTTGAACGCAAGGCAGAATTGCACGAAACGGAGTTCAGGAGGTAGATGGGAATGGCCTTCCCAGCACAGGAAAAGCGGCAGAACGTGGACAATGATGCAGTTGGCCAAAAAGGGCGTATGCGTTTTTTCCTGAATATATTCAGGAAAAAACGCATACGCCCTTTTTGGCCAACCAAGCACCCGGGGAGAGCAAATCGGCACTACAAAGAAATCTCACTCCCCCCCCGGGCAAAAGAGCCATCCGGAAAATGTCTAAAAACCAGAAAGGCAGGACAGGCCAAGGAGATAAGGGAGCCTTGTTCAGTTGCCGGGAGGGACGCAAAATGCCAACAGCCACTCTGGAGAAGCGTATGCTCGTTCCTAAAACACGTACAGAACAGAACCACAGAGCATAGGGCACCTCCACACGTGGGCCTATATCTTGGGAAAACTAAAAATCAACCAGACGCAGGCACCCCAAAGTTTAGGGCTTCTCTCTTTACAACAACCTCGACTTCGGGACACCCTTCATCTGCCGGGGAAGAGAGAAATGGACCAAGAATTTGTGCTACTTAGGTACGAGGGAATATCCCTCAGCCATGGAATCCATGTCATAAGGCTGGTTCCAGCATAATGAGTGGATTGAGGTACGATGATGCTAAGTGAAATCTGTCCCACAGAAAAAGAAACTTGGGATATCACTTAGAGAGGGAATGTACAAATCGCTACCCACGACCCGAATGACAAAAGAGAACAGACTCACGCTTTTCGAAAACACACTTAGGCCTGCTTAAGCGGAAAGGTGAGGTGGCGTGATGCATAAAACACGACTTGGAAATGAGCACAGATACCGGTCGGAAAAGCAAATATATAATAGACACCACCTACTCCTTGCTCAGTGAACAGGACTCAACAGCTCCTATTCATCACAGAAGAATATATCAGACTCGTAAGCATCTGAAAACCTAAGTATTGATATCTCTCTGTAAGTGAATCAAGTGTGTGTCAAGCGGCATCAACACAGCACTGAAAATCAGCTAAAGCCCATTCTAAAAATACATTTCCAAAACACAGAAGAAAGAAGCACGGCGAGAGGGAGGGAAATTCTGCCAAAAAGCGTGCAGGGGCTGTGATGCAACCAGGATTGACCACATCTACACCCACAGCGGCAGAAGACATAAGGCTGGATACTCCTCAGGCTGAGAGGATTGCTGAGGTTGGAGGAGCAAAGGTAGAGCCTCTAGAGTTATACTGCGTGCTACCCATTCCATGGGTCCCACCTCTCCAGGTTCAAGGCAACTTTCCTACAGCCAAACCACTCATGGGAATCCCAGGGGATGGTACACCTTGTGATCGGGAAAGCTTTCGAAAGCGCACCTCATTTTTCACCTCCGGGTGCTAGCGTCCGCCATTCCAGCCGCTTGACTAACAATTCGCCCACTTGCAGGATCAGCGTCTTGACACTCCTCTTTCGTAGTCTCTGCAAGTGGTCCGAAGGATGACCTGGAAGAGGGGGAACCAATGAGAGACCAGCTGGCGGTGTTCGGACAGGCCCACGTCACTCTAATTTCCCATCACGAAGAGGAATTCACCAAAGGCTCGGCCTGCCTCGCCGCAAGCACAACAGGGCCTGAAGCAATCTGGCGCTATTGCGGCCAGCTCACACCAAAGCGAGCTGCCAAACGGAGCTCTGGGGCACTGCACTTCACAAACCTGCCGAGCTCTAAATGATAACACTCGTCCAAAAACATACTGAGGTAAGGCCACGAAGGGGATTTGAACGCAAGGCAGAATTGCACGAAACGGAGTTCAGGAGGTAGATGGGAATGGCCTTCCCAGCACAGGAAAAGCGGCAGAACGTGGACAATGATGCAGTTGGCCAAAAAGGGCGTATGCGTTTTTTCCTGAATATATTCAGGAAAAAACGCATACGCCCTTTTTGGCCAACCAAGCACCCGGGGAGAGCAAATCGGCACTACAAAGAAATCTCACTCCCCCCCCCCCCGGGCAAAAGAGCCATCCGGAAAATGTCTAAAAACCAGAAAGGCAGGACAGGCCAAGGAGATAAGGGAGCCTTGTTCAGTTGCCGGGAGGGACGCAAAATGTCAACAGCCACTCTGGAGAAGCGTATGCTCGTTCCTAAAACACGTACAGAACAGAACCACAGAGCATAGGGCACCTCCACACGTGGGCCTATATCTTGGGAAAACTAAAAATCAACCAGACGCAGGCACCCCAAAGTTTAGGGCTTCTCTCTTTACAACAACCTCGACTTCGGGGCACCCTTCATCTTCCGGGGAAGAGAGAAATGGACCAAGAATTTGTGCTACTTAGGTACGAGGGAATATCCCTCAGCCATGGAATCCATGTCATAAGGCTGGTTCCAGCATAATGACTGGATTGAGGTACGATGATGCTAAGTGAAATCTGTCCCACAGAAAAAGAAACTTGGGATATCACTTAGAGAGGGAATGTACAAATCGCTACCCACGACCCGAATGACAAAAGAGAACAGACTCACGCTTTTCGAAAACACACTTAGGCCTCCTTAAGCGGAAAGGTGAGGTGGCGTGATGCATAAAACACGACTTGGAAATGAGCACAGATACCGGTCGGAAAAGCAAATATATAATAGACACCACCTACTCCTTGCTCAGTGAACAGGACTCAACAGCTCCTATTCATCACAGAAGAATATATCAGACTCGTAAGCATCTGAAAACCTAAGTATTGATATCTCTCTGTAAGTGAATCAAGTGTGTGTCAAGCGGCATCAACACAGCACTGAAAATCAGCTAAAGCCCATTCTAAAAATACATTTCCAAAACACAGAAGAAAGAAGCACGGCGAGAGGGAGGGAAATTCGGCCAAAATGCGTTCAGGGGCTGTGATGCAACCAGGATTGACCACATCGACACCCACAGCGGCAGAAGACATAAGGCTGGATACTCCTCAGGCTGAGAGGATTGCTGAGGTTGGAGGAGCAAAGGCAGAGCCTCTAGAGTTATCCTGCGTGCTACCCATTCCATGGGTCCCACCTCTCCAGGTTCAAGGCAACTTTCCTACAGCCAAACCACTCATGGGAATCCCAGGGGATGGTACACCGTGTGATCGGGAAAGCTTTCGAAAGCGCACCTCATTTTTCACCTCCGGGTGCTAGCGTCCGCCATTCCAGCCGCTTGACTAACAATTCGCCCACTTGCAGGATCAGCGTCCTGACACTCCTCTTCCGTAGTCTCTGCAAGTGGTCCGAAGGATGACCTGGCAGAGGGGGAACCAATGAGAGACCAGCTGGCGGTGTTCGGACAGGCCCACGTCACTCTAATTTCCCATCACGAAGAGGAATTCACCAAAGGCTCGGCCTGCCTCGCCGCAAGCACAACAGGGCCTGAAGCAATCTGGCGCTATTGCGGCCAACTCACACCAAAGCGAGCTGCCAAACGGAGCTCTGGGGCACTGCACTTCACAAACCTGCCGAGCTCTAAATGATAACACTCGTCCAAAAACATACTGAGGTAAGGCCACGAAGGGGATTTGAACGCAAGGCAGAATTGCACGAAACGGAGTTCAGGAGGTAGATGGGAATGGCCTTCCCAGCACAGGAAAAGCGGCAGAACGTGGACAATGATGCAGTTGGCCAAAAAGGGCGTATGCGTTTTTTCCTGAATATATTCAGGAAAAAACGCATACGCCCTTTTTGGCCAACCAAGCACCCGGGGAGAGCAAATCGGCACTACAAAGAAATCTCACTCCCCCCCCGGGCAAAAGAGCCATCCGGAAAATGTCTAAAAACCAGAAAGGCAGGACAGGCCAAGGAGATAAGGGAGCCTTGTTCAGTTGCCGGGAGGGACGCAAAATGCCAACAGCCACTCTGGAGAAGCGTATGCTCGTTCCTAAAACACGTACAGAACAGAACCACAGAGCATAGGGCACCTCCACACGTGGGCCTATATCTTGGGAAAACTAAAAATCAACCAGACGCAGGCACCCCAAAGTTTAGGGCTTCTCTCTTTACAACAACCTCGACTTCGGGACACCCTTCATCGGCCGGGGAAGAGAGAAATGGACCAAGAATTTGTGCTACTTAGGTACGAGGGAATATCCCTCAGCCATGGAATCCATGTCATAAGGCTGGTTCCAGCATAATGACTGGATTGAGGTACGATGATGCTAAGTGAAATCTGTCCCACAGAAAAAGAAACTTGGGATATCACTTAGAGAGGGAATGTACAAATCGCTACCCACGACCCGAATGACAAAAGAGAACAGACTCACGCTTTTCGAAAACACACTTAGGCCTGCTTAAGCGGAAAGGTGAGGTGGCGTGATGCATAAAACACGACTTGGAAATGAGCACAGATACCGGTCGGAAAAGCAAATATATAATAGACACCACCTACTCCTTGCTCAGTGAACAGGACTCAACAGCTCCTATTCATCACAGAAGAATATATCAGACTCGTAAGCATCTGAAAACCTAAGTATTGATATCTCTCTGTAAGTGAATCAAGTGTGTGTCAAGCGGCATCAACACAGCACTGAAAATCAGCTAAAGCCCATTCTAAAAATACATTTCCAAAACACAGAAGAAAGAAGCACGGCGAGAGGGAGGGAAATTCTGCCAAAAAGCGTGCAGGGGCTGTGATGCAACCAGGATTGACCACATCTACACCCACAGCGGCAGAAGACATAAGGCTGGATACTCCTCAGGCTGAGAGGATTGCTGAGGTTGGAGGAGCAAAGGTAGAGCCTCTAGAGTTATTCTGCGTGCTACCCATTCCATGGGTCCCACCTCTCCAGGCTCAAGGCAACTTTCCTACAGCCAAACCACTCATGGGAATCCCAGGGGATGGTACACCGTGTGATCGGGAAAGCTTTCGAAAGCGCACCTCATTTTTCACCTCCGGGTGCTAGCGTCCGCCATTCCAGCCGCTTGACTAACAATTCCCCCACTTGCAGGATCAGCGTCTTGACACTCCTCTTTCGTAGTCGCTGCAAGTGGTCCGAAGGATGAACTGGATGAGGGGCAACTAATGAGAGACCAGCTGGCGGTGTTCGGACAGGCCCACGTCACTCTAATTTCCCATCACGAAGAGGAATTCACCAAAGGCTCGGCCTGCCTCGCCGCAAGCACAACAGGGCCTGAAGCAATCTGGCGCTATTGCGGCCAACTCACACCAAAGCGAGCTGCCAAACGGAGCTCTGGGGCACTGCACTTCACAAACCTGCCGAGCTCTAAATGATAACACTCGTCCAAAAACATACTGAGGTAAGGCCACGAAGGGGATTTGAACGCAAGGCAGAATTACACGAAACGGAGTTCAGGAGGTAGATGGGAATGGCCTTCCCAGCACAGGAAAAGCGGCAGAACGTGGACAATGATGCAGTTGGCCAAAAAGGGCGTATGCGTTTTTTCCTGAATATATTCAGGAAAAAACGCATACGCCCTTTTTGGCCAACCAAGCACCCGGGGAGAGCAAATCGGCACTACAAAGAAATCTCACTCCCCCCCCGGGCAAAAGAGCCATCCGGAAAATGTCTAAAAACCAGAAAGGCAGGACAGGCCAAGGAGATAAGGGAGCCTTGTTCAGTTGCCGGGAGGGACGCAAAATGCCAACAGCCACTCTGGAGAAGCGTATGCTCGTTCCTAAAACACGTACAGAACAGAACCACAGAGCATAGGGCACCTCCACACGTGGGCCTATATCTTGGGAAAACTAAAAATCAACCAGACGCAGGCACCCCAAAGTTTAGGGCTTCTCTCTTTACAACAACCTCGACTTCGGGACACCCTTCATCTGCCGGGGAAGAGAGAAATGGACCAAGAATTTGTGCTACTTAGGTACGAGGGAATATCCCTCAGCCATGGAATCCATGTCATAAGGCTGGTTCCAGCATAATGACTGGATTGAGGTACGATGATGCTAAGTGAAATCTGTCCCACAGAAAAAGAAACTTGGGATATCACTTAGAGAGGGAATGTACAAATCGCTACCCACGTCCCGAATGACAAAAGAGAACAGACTCACGCTTTTCGAAAACACACTTAGGCCTGCTTAAGCGGAAAGGTGAGGTGGCGTGATGCATAAAACACGACTTGGAAATGAGCACAGATACCGGTCGGAAAAGCAAATATATAATAGACACCACCTACTCCTTGCTCAGTGAACAGGACTCAACAGCTCCTATTCATCACAGAAGAATATATCAGACTCGTAAGCATCTGAAAACCTAAGTATTGATATCTCTCTGTAAGTGAATCAAGTGTGTGTCAAGCGGCATCAACACAGCACTGAAAATCAGCTAAAGCCCATTCTAAAAATACATTTCCAAAACACAGAAGAAAGAAGCACGGCGAGTGGGAGGGAAATTCTGCCAAAAAGCGTGCAGGGGCTGTGATGCAACCAGGATTGACCACATCTACACCCACAGCGGCAGAAGACATAAGGCTGGATACTCCTCAGGCTGAGAGGATTGCTGAGGTTGGAGGAGCAAAGGTAGAGCCTCTAGAGTTATACTGCGTGCTACCCATTCCATGGGTCCCACCTCTCCAGGCTCAAGGCAACTTTCCTACAGCCAAACCACTCATGGGAATCCCAGGGGATGGTACACCGTGTGATCGGGAAAGCTTTCGAAAGCGCACCTCATTTTTCACCTCCGGGTGCTAGCGTCCGCCATTCCAGCCGCTTGACTAACAATTCCCCCACTTGCAGGATCAGCGTCTTGACACTCCTCTTTCGTAGTCGCTGCAAGTGGTCCGAAGGATGAACTGGATGAGGGGCAACTAATGAGAGACCAGCTGGCGGTGTTCGGACAGGCCCACGTCACTCTAATTTCCCATCACGAAGAGGAATTCACCAAAGGCTCGGCCTGCCTCGCCGCAAGCACAACAGGGCCTGAAGCAATCTTGCGCTATTGCGGCCAGCTCACACCAAAGCGAGCTGCCAAACGGAGCTCTGGGGCACTGCACTTCACAAACCTGCCGAGCTCTAAATGATAACCCTCGTCCAAAAACATACTGAGGTAAGGCCATGAAGGGGATTTGAACGCAAGGCAAAATTGCACGAAACGGAGTTCAGGAGGTAGATGGGAATGGCCTTCCCAGCACAGGAAAAGCGGCAGAACGTGGACAATGATGCAGTTGGCCAAAAAGGGCGTATGCGTTTTTTCCTGAATATATTCAGGAAAAAACGCATACGCCCTTTTTGGCCAACCAAGCACCCGGGGAGAGCAAATCGGCACTACAAAGAAATCTCACTCCCCCCCCCCCGGGCAAAAGAGCCATCCGGAAAATGTCTAAAAACCAGAAAGGCAGGACAGGCCAAGGAGATAAGGGAGCCTTGTTCAGTTGCCGGGAGGGACGCAAAATGCCAACAGCCACTCTGGAGAAGGGTATGCTCGTTCCTAAAACACGTACAGAACAAAACCACAGAGCATAGGGCACCTCCACACGTGGGCCTATATCTTGGGAAAACTAAAAATCAACCAGACGCAGGCACCCCAAAGTTTAGGGCTTCTCTCTTTACAACAACCTCGACTTCGGGACACCCTTCATCTGCCGGGGAAGAGAGAAATGGACCAAGAATTTGTGCTACTTAGGTACGAGGGAATATCCCTCAGCCATGGAATCCATGTCATAAGGCTGGTTCCAGCATAATGAGTGGATTGAGGTACGATGATGCTAAGTGAAATCTGTCCCACAGAAAAAGAAACTTGGGATATCACTTAGAGAGGGAATGTACAAATCGCTACCCACGACCCGAATGACAAAAGAGAACAGACTCACGCTTTTCGAAAACACACTTAGGCCTCCTTAAGCGGAAAGGTGAGGTGGCGTGATGCATAAAACACGACTTGGAAATGAGCACAGATACCGGTCGGAAAAGCAAATATATAATAGACACCACCGACTCCTTGCTCAGTGAACAGGACTCAACAGCTCCTATTCATCACAGAAGAATATATCAGACTCGTAAGCATCTGAAAACCTAAGTATTGATATCTCTCTGTAAGTGAATCAAGTGTGTGTCAAGCGGCATCAACACAGCACTGAAAATCAGCTAAAGCCCATTCTAAAAATACATTTCCAAAACACAGAAGAAAGAAGCACGGCGAGAGGGAGGGAAATTCGGCCAAAATGCGTTCAGGGGCTGTGATGCAACCAGGATTGACCACATCGACACCCACAGCGGCATAAGACATAAGGCTGGATACTCCTCAGGCTGAGAGGATTGCTGAGGTTGGAGGAGCAAAGGTAGAGCCTCTAGAGTTATACTGCGTGCTACCCATTCCATGGGTCCCACCTCTCCAGGTTCAAGGCAACTTTCCTACAGCCAAACCACTCATGGGAATCCCAGGGGATGGTACACCGTGTGATCGGGAAAGCTTTCGAAAGCGCACCTCATTTTTCACCTCCGGTTGCTAGCGTCCGCCATTCCAGCCGCTTGACTAACAATTCCCCCACTTGCAGGATCAGCGTCCTGACACTCCTCTTTCGTAGTCTCTGCAAGTGGTCCGAAGGATGACCTGGAAGACGGGCAACCAATGAGAGACCAGCTGGCGGTGTTCGGACAGGCCCACGTCACTCTAATTTCCCATCACGAAGAGGAATTCACCAAAGGCTCGGCCTGCCTCGCCGCAAGCACAACAGGGCCTGAAGCAATCTGGCGCTATTGCGGCCAGCTCACACCAAAGCGAGCTGCCAAACGGAGCTGTGGGGCACTGCACTTCACAAACCTGCCGAGCTCTAAATGATAACACTCGTCCAAAAACATACTGAGGTAAGGCCACGAAGGGGATTTGAACGCAAGGCAGAATTGCACGAAACGGAGTTCAGGAGGTAGATGGGAATGGCCTTCCCAGCACAGGAAAAGCGGCAGAACGTGGACAATGATGCAGTTGGCCAAAAAGGGCGTATGCGTTTTTTCCTGAATATATTCAGGAAAAAACGCATACGCCCTTTTTGGCCAACCAAGCACCCGGGGAGAGCAAATCGGCACTACAAAGAAATCTCACTCCCCCCCCGGGCAAAAGAGCCATCCGGAAAATGTCTAAAAACCAGAAAGGCAGGACAGGCCAAGGAGATAAGGGAGCCTTGTTCAGTTGCCGGGAGGGACGCAAAATGCCAACAGCCACTCTGGAGAAGCGTATGCTCGTTCCTAAAACACGTACAGAACAGAACCACAGAGCATAGGGCACCTCCACACGTGGGCCTATATCTTGGGAAAACTAAAAATCAACCAGACGCAGGCACCCCAAAGTTTAGGGCTTCTCTCTTTACAACAACCTCGACTTCGGGACACCCTTCATCTGCCGGAGAAGAGAGAAATGGACCAAGAATTTGTGCTACTTAGGTACGAGGGAATATCCCTCAGCCATGGAATCCATGTCATAAGGCTGGTTCCAGCATAATGACTGGATTGAGGTACGATGATGCTAAGTGAAATCTGTCCCACAGAAAAAGAAACTTGGGATATCACTTAGAGAGGGAATGTACAAATCGCTACCCACGACCCGAATGACAAAAGAGAACAGACTCACGCTTTTCGAAAACACACTTAGGCCTGCTTAAGCGGAAAGGTGAGGTGGCGTGATGCATAAAACACGACTTGGAAATGAGCACAGATACCGGTCGGAAAAGCAAATATATAATAGACACCACCTACTCCTTGCTCAGTGAACAGGACTCAACAGCTCCTATTCATCACAGAAGAATATATCAGACTCGTAAGCATCTGAAAACCTAAGTATTGATATCTCTCTGTAAGTGAATCAAGTGTGTGTCAAGCGGCATCAACACAGCACTGAAAATCACCTAAAGCCCATTCTAAAAATACATTTCCAAAACACAGAAGAAAGAAGCACGGCGAGAGGGAGGGAAATTCTGCCAAAAAGCGTGCAGGGGCTGTGATGCAACCAGGATTGACCACATCTACACCCACAGCGGCAGAAGACATAAGGCTGGATACTCCTCAGGCTGAGAGGATTGCTGAGGTTGGAGGAGCAAAGGCAGAGCCTCTAGAGTTATCCTGCGTGCTACCCATTCCATGGGTCCCACCTCTCCAGGTTCAAGGCAACTTTCCTACAGCCAAACCACTCATGGGAATCCCAGGGGATGGTACACCGTGTGATCGGGAAAGCTTTCGAAAGCGCACCTCATTTTTCAACTCCGGGTGCTAGCGTCCGCCATTCCAGCCGCTTGACTAACAATTCCCCCACTTGCAGGATCAGCGTCTTGACACTCCTCTTTCGTAGGCTCTGCAAGTGGTCCGAAGGATGACCTGGAAGACGGGGAACCAATGAGAGACCAGCTGGCGGTGTTCGGACAGGCCCACGTCACTCTAATTTCCCATCACGAAGAGGAATTCACCAAAGGCTCGGCCTGCCTCGCCGCAAGCACAACGGGGCCTGAAGCAATCTGGCGCTATTGCGGCCAGCTCACACCAAAGCGAGCTGCCAAACGGAGCTCTGGGGCACTGCACTTCACTGCCGAGCTCTAAATGATAACACTCGTCCAAAAACATACTGAGGTAAGGCCACGAAGGGGATTTGAACGCAAGGCAGAATTGCACGAAACGGAGTTCAGGAGGTAGATGGGAATGGCCTTCCCAGCACAGGAAAAGCGGCAGAACGTGGACAATGATGCAGTTGGCCAAAAAGGGCGTATGCGTTTTTTCCTGAATATATTCAGGAAAAAACGCATACGCCCTTTTTGGCCAACCAAGCACCCGGGGAGAGCAAATCGGCACTACAAAGAAATCTCACTCCCCCCCCGGGCAAAAGAGCCATCCGGAAAATGTCTAAAAACCAGAAAGGCAGGACAGGCCAAGGAGATAAGGGAGCCTTGTTCAGTTGCCGGGAGGGACGCAAAATGCCAACAGCCACTCTGGAGAAGCGTATGCTCGTTCCTAAAACACGTACAGAACAGAACCACAGAGCATAGGGCACCTCCACACGTGGGCCTATATCTTGGGAAAACTAAAAATCAACCAGACGCAGGCACCCCAAAGTTTAGGGCTTCTCTCTTTACAACAACCTCGACTTCGGGACACCCTTCATCTGCCGGGGAAGAGAGAAATGGACCAAGAATTTGTGCTACTTAGGTACGAGGGAATATCCCTCAGCCATGGAATCCATGTCATAAGGCTGGTTCCAGCATAATGACTGGATTGAGGTACGATGATGCTAAGTGAAATCTGTCCCACAGAAAAAGAAACTTGGGATATCACTTAGAGAGGGAATGTACAAATCGCTACCCACGACCCGAATGACAAAAGAGAACAGACTCACGCTTTTCGAAAACACACGTAGGCCTGCTTAAGCGGAAAGGTGAGGTGGCGTGATGCATAAAACACGACTTGGAAATGAGCACAGATACCGGTCGGAAAAGCAAATATATAATAGACACCACCTACTCCTTGCTCAGTGAACAGGACTCAACAGCTCCTATTCATCACAGAAGAATATATCAGACTCGTAAGCATCTGAAAACCTAAGTATTGATATCTCTCTGTAAGTGAATCAAGTGTGTGTCAAGCGGCATCAACACAGCACTGAAAATCAGCTAAAGCCCATTCTAAAAATACATTTCCAAAACACAGAAGAAAGAAGCACGGCGAGAGGGAGGGAAATTCTGCCAAAAAGCGTGCAGGGGCTGTGATGCAACCAGGATTGACCACATCTACACCCACAGCGGCAGAAGACATAAGGCTGGATACTCCTCAGGCTGAGAGGATTGCTGAGGTTGGAGGAGCAAAGGCAGAGCCTCTAGAGTTATCCTGCGTGCTACCCATTCCATGGGTCCCACCTCTCCAGGTTCAAGGCAACTTTCCTACAGCCAAACCACTCATGGGAATCCCAGGGGATGGTACACCGTGTGATCGGGAAAGCTTTCGAAAGCGCACCTCATTTTTCAACTCCGGGTGCTAGCGTCCGCCATTCCAGCCGCTTGACTAACAATTCCCCCACTTGCAGGATCAGCGTCTTGACACTCCTCTTTCGTAGGCTCTGCAAGTGGTCCGAAGGATGACCTGGAAGACGGGGAACCAATGAGAGACCAGCTGGCGGTGTTCGGACAGGCCCACGTCACTCTAATTTCCCATCACGAAGAGGAATTCACCAAAGGCTCGGCCTGCCTCGCCGCAAGCACAACGGGGCCTGAAGCAATCTGGCGCTATTGCGGCCAGCTCACACCAAAGCGAGCTGCCAAACGGAGCTCTGGGGCACTGCACTTCACTGCCGAGCTCTAAATGATAACACTCGTCCAAAAACATACTGAGGTAAGGCCACGAAGGGGATTTGAACGCAAGGCAGAATTGCACGAAACGGAGTTCAGGAGGTAGATGGGAATGGCCTTCCCAGCACAGGAAAAGCGGCAGAACGTGGACAATGATGCAGTTGGCCAAAAAGGGCGTATGCGTTTTTTCCTGAATATATTCAGGAAAAAACGCATACGCCCTTTTTGGCCAACCAAGCACCCGGGGAGAGCAAATCGGCACTACAAAGAAATCTCACTCCCCCCCCCCCGGGCAAAAGAGCCATCCGGAAAATGTCTAAAAACCAGAAAGGCAGGACAGGCCAAGGAGATAAGGGAGCCTTGTTCAGTTGCCGGGAGGGACGCAAAATGCCAACAGCCACTCTGGAGAAGCGTATGCTCGTTCCTAAAACACGTACAGAACAGAACCACAGAGCATAGGGCACCTCCACACGTGGGCCTATATCTTGGGAAAACTAAAAATCAACCAGACGCAGGCACCCCAAAGTTTAGGGCTTCTCTCTTTACAACAACCTCGACTTCGGGACACCCTTCATCTGCCGGGGAAGAGAGAAATGGACCAAGAATTTGTGCTACTTAGGTACGAGGGAATATCCCTCAGCCATGGAATCCATGTCATAAGGCTGGTTCCAGCATAATGAGTGGATTGAGGTACGATGATGCTAAGTGAAATCTGTCCCACAGAAAAAGAAACTTGGGATATCACTTAGAGAGGGAATGTACAAATCGCTACCCACGACCCGAATGACAAAAGAGAACAGACTCACGCTTTTCGAAAACACACGTAGGCCTGCTTAAGCGGAAAGGTGAGGTGGCGTGATGCATAAAACACGACTTGGAAATGAGCACAGATACCGGTCGGAAAAGCAAATATATAATAGACACCACCTACTCCTTGCTCAGTGAACAGGACTCAACAGCTCCTATTCATCACAGAAGAATATATCAGACTCGTAAGCATCTGAAAACCTAAGTATTGATATCTCTCTGTAAGTGAATCAAGTGTGTGTCAAGCGGCATCAACACAGCACTGAAAATCAGCTAAAGCCCATTCTAAAAATACATTTCCAAAACACAGAAGAAAGAAGCACGGCGAGAGGGAGGGAAATTCGGCCAAAATGCGTTCAGGGGCTGTGATGCAACCAGGATTGACCACATCGACACCCACAGCGGCAGAAGACATAAGGCTGGATACTCCTCAGGCTGAGAGGATTGCTGAGGTTGGAGGAGCAAAGGTAGAGCCTCTAGAGTTATCCTGCGTGCTACCCATTCCATGGGTCCCACCTCTCCAGGTTCAAGGCAACTTTCCTACAGCCAAACCACTCATGGGAATCCCAGGGGATGGTACACCGTGTGATCGGGAAAGCTTTCGAAAGCGCACCTCATTTTTCACCTCCGGGTGCTAGCGTCCGCCATTCCAGCCGCTTGACTAACAATTCCCCCACTTGCAGGATCAGCGTCTTGACACTCCTCTTTCGTAGGCTCTGCAAGTGGTCCGAAGGATGACCTGGAAGACGGGGAACCAATGAGAGACCAGCTGGCGGTGTTCGGACAGGCCCACGTCACTCTAATTTCCCATCACAAAGAGGAATTCACCAAAGGCTCGGCCTGCCTCGCCGCAAGCACAACAGGGCCTGAAGCAATCTGGCGCTATTGCGGCCAGCTCACACCAAAGCGAGCTGCCAAACGGAGCTCTGGGGCACTGCACTTCACAAACCTGCCGAGCTCTAAATGATAACACTCGTCCAAAAACATACTGAGGTAAGGCCACGAAGGGGATTTGAACGCAAGGCAGAATTGCACGAAACGGAGTTCAGGAGGTAGATGGGAATGGCCTTCCCAGCACAGGAAAAGCGGCAGAACGTGGACAATGATGCAGTTGGCCAAAAAGGGCGTATGCGTTTTTTCCTGAATATATTCAGGAAAAAACGCATACGCCCTTTTTGGCCAACCAAGCACCCGGGGAGAGCAAATCGGCACTACAAAGAAATCTCACTCCCCCCCCGGGCAAAAGAGCCATCCGGAAAATGTCTAAAAACCAGAAAGGCAGGACAGGCCAAGGAGATAAGGGAGCCTTGTTCAGTTGCCGGGAGGGACGCAAAATGCCAACAGCCACTCTGGAGAAGCGTATGCTCGTTCCTAAAACACGTACAGAACAGAACCACAGAGCATAGGGCACCTCCACACGTGGGCCTATATCTTGGGAAAACTAAAAATCAACCAGACGCAGGCACCCCAAAGTTTAGGGCTTCTCTCTTTACAACAACCTCGACTTCGGGACACCCTTCATCTGCCGGGGAAGAGAGAAATGGACCAAGAATTTGTGCTACTTAGGTACGAGGGAATATCCCTCAGCCATGGAATCCATGTCATAAGGCTGGTTCCAGCATAATGACTGGATTGAGGTACGATGATGCTAAGTGAAATCTGTCCCACAGAAAAAGAAACTTGGGATATCACTTAGAGAGGGAATGTACAAATCGCTACCCACGACCCGAATGACAAAAGAGAACAGACTCACGCTTTTCGAAAACACACGTAGGCCTGCTTAAGCGGAAAGGTGAGGTGGCGTGATGCATAAAACACGACTTGGAAATGAGCACAGATACCGGTCGGAAAAGCAAATATATAATAGACACCACCTACTCCTTGCTCAGTGAACAGGACTCAACAGCTCCTATTCATCACAGAAGAATATATCAGACTCGTAAGCATCTGAAAACCTAAGTATTGATATCTCTCTGTAAGTGAATCAAGTGTGTGTCAAGCGGCATCAACACAGCACTGAAAATCAGCTAAAGCCCATTCTAAAAATACATTTCCAAAACACAGAAGAAAGAAGCACGGCGAGAGGGAGGGAAATTCTGCCAAAAAGCGTGCAGCGGCTGTGATGCAACCAGGATTGACCACATTGACACCCACAGCGGCAGAAGACATAAGGCTGGATACTCCTCAGGCTGAGAGGATTGCTGAGGTTGGAGGAGCAAAGGCAGAGCCTCTAGAGTTATCCTGCGTGCTACCCATTCCATGGGTCCCACCTCTCCAGGTTCAAGGCAACTTTCCTACAGCCAAAGCACTCATGGGAATCCCAGGGGATGGTACATCGTGTGATCGGGAAAGCTTTCGAAAGCGCACCTCATTTTTCAACTCCGGGTGCTAGCGTCCGCCATTCCAGCCGCTTGACTAACAATTCCCCCACTTGCAGGATCAGTGTCTTGACACTCCTCTTTCGTAGTCTCTGCAAGTGGTCCGAAGGATGACCTGGAAGACGGGGAACCAATGAGAGACCAGCTGGCGGTGTTCGGACAGGCCCACGTCACTCTAATTTCCCATCACGAAGAGGAATTCACCAAAGGCTCGGCCTGCCTCGCCGCAAGCACAACGGGGCCTGAAGCAATCTGGCGCTATTGCGGCCAGCTCACACCAAAGCGAGCTGCCAAACGGAGCTCTGGGGCACTGCACTTCACAAACCTGCCGAGCTCTAAATGATAACACTCGTCCAAAAACATACTGAGGTAAGGCCACGAAGGGGATTTGAACGCAAGGCAGAATTGCACGAAACGGAGTTCAGGAGGAAGATGGGAATGGCCTTCCCAGCACAGGAAAAGCGGCAGAACGTGGACAATGATGCAGTTGGCCAAAAAGGGCGTATGCGTTTTTTCCTGAATATATTCAGGAAAAAACGCATACGCCCTTTTTGGCCAACCAAGCACTCGGGGAGAGCAAATCGGCACTACAAAGAAATCTCACTCCCCCCCCGGGCAAAAGAGCCATCCGGAAAATGTCTAAAAACCAGAAAGGCAGGACAGGCCAAGGAGATAAGGGAGCCTTGTTCAGTTGCCGGGAGGGACGCAAAATGCCAACAGCCACTCTGGAGAAGCGTATGCTCGTTCCTAAAACACGTACAGAAGAGAAACACAGAGCATAGGGCACCTCCACACGTGGGCCTATATCTTGGAAAACTAAAAATCAACCAGACGCAGGCACCCCAAAGTTTAGGGCTTCTCTCTTTACAACAACCTCGACTTCGGGACACCCTTCATCTGCCGGGGAAGAGAGAAATGGACCAAGAATTTGTGCTACTTAGGTACGAGGGAATATCCCTCAGCCATGGAATCCATGTCATAAGGCTGGTTCCAGCATAATGAGTGGATTGAGGTACGATGATGCTAAGTGAAATCTGTCCCACAGAAAAAGAAACTTGGGATATCACTTAGAGAGGGAATGTACAAATCGCTACCCACGACCCGAATGACAAAAGAGAACAGACTCACGCTTTTCGAAAACACACGTAGGCCTGCTTAAGCGGAAAGGTGAGGTGGCGTGATGCATAAAACACGACTTGGAAATGAGCACAGATACCGGTCGGAAAAGCAAATATATAATAGACACCACCTACTCCTTGCTCAGTGAACAGGACTCAACAGCTCCTATTCATCACAGAAGAATATATCAGACTCGTAAGCATCTGAAAACCTAAGTATTGATATCTCTCTGTAAGTGAATCAAGTGTGTGTCAAGCGGCATCAACACAGCACTGAAAATCAGCTAAAGCCCATTCTAAAAATACATTTCCAAAACACAGAAGAAAGAAGCACGGCGAGAGGGAGGGAAATTCTGCCAAAATGCGTTCAGGGGCTGTGATGCAACCAGGATTGACCACATCGACACCCACAGCGGCAGAAGACATAAGGCTGGATACTCCTCAGGCTGAGAGGATTGCTGAGGTTGGAGGAGCAAAGGCAGAGCCTCTAGAGTTATCCTGCATGCTACCCATTCCATGGGTCCCACCTCTCCAGGTTCAAGGCAACTTTCCTACAGCCAAACCACTCATGGGAATCCCAGGGGATGGTACACCGTGTGATCGGGAAAGCTTTCGAAAGCGCACCTCATTTTTCACCTCCGGGTGCTAGCGTCCGCCATTCCAGCCGCTTGACTAACAATTCGCCCACTTGCAGGATCAGCGTCTTGACACTCCTCTTTCGTAGTCTCTGCAAGTGGTCCGAAGGATGACCTGGCAGAGGGGGAACCAATGAGAGACCAGCTGGCGGTGTTCGGACAGGCCCACGTCACTCTAATTTCCCATCACGAAGAGGAATTCACCAAAGGCTCGGCCTGCCTCGCCGCAAGCACAACAGGGCCTGAAGCAATCTGGCGCTATTGCGGCCAGCTCACACCAAAGCGAGCTGCCAAACGGAGCTCTGGGGCACTGCACTTCACAAGCCTGCCGAGCTCTAAATGATAACACTCGTCCAAAAACATACTGAGGTAAGGCCACGAAGGGGATTTGAACGCAAGGCAGAATTGCACGAAACGGAGTTCAGGAGGTAGATGGGAAAGGCCTTCCCAGGACAGGAAAAGCGGCAGAACGTGGACAATGATGCAGTTGGCCAAAAAGGGCGTATGCGTTTTTTCCTGAATATATTCAGGAAAAAACGCATACGCCCTTTTTGGCCAACCAAGCACCCGGGGAGAGCAAATCGGCACTACAAAGCAATCTCACTCCCCCCCCCCCCCGGGCAAAAGAGCCATCCGGAAAATGTCTAAAAACCAGAAAGGCAGGACAGGCCAAGGAGATAAGGGAGCCTTGTTCAGTTGCCGGGAGGGACGCAAAATGCCAACAGCCACTCTGGAGAAGCATATGCTCGTTCCTAAAACACGTACAGAACAGAACCACAGAGCATAGGGCACCTCCACACGTGGGCCTATATCTTGGGAAAACTAAAAATCAACCAGACGCAGGCACACCAAATTTTAGGGCTTCTCTCTTTACAACAACCTCGACTTCGGGACACCCTTCATCTGCCGGGGAAGAGAGAAATGGACCAAGAATTTGTGCTACTTAGGTACGAGGGAATATCCCTCAGCCATGGAATCCATGTCATAAGGCTGGTTCCAGCATAATGAGTGGATTGAGGTACGATGATGCTAAGTGAAATCTGTCCCACAGAAAAAGAACCTTGGGATATCACTTAGAGAGGGAATGTACAAATCGCTACCCACGACCCGAATGACAAAAGAGAACAGACTCACGCTTTTCGAAAACACACTTAGGCCTGGTTAAGCGGAAAGGTGAGGTGGCGTGATGCATAAAACACGACTTGGAAATGAGCACAGATACCGGTCGGAAAAGCAAATATATAATAGACACCACCTACTCCTTGCTCAGTGAACAGGACTCAACAGCTCCTATTCATCACAGAAGAATATATCAGACTCGTAAGCATCTGAAAACCTAAGTATTGATATCTCTCTGTAAGTGAATCAAGTGTGTGTCAAGCGGCATCAACACAGCACTGAAAATCAGCTAAAGCCCATTCTAAAAATACATTTCCAAAACACAGAAGAAAGAAGCACGGCGAGAGGGAGGTAAATTCGGCCAAAATGCGTTCAGGGGCTGTGATGCAACCAGGATTGACCACATCGACACCCACAGCGGCAGAAGACATAAGGCTGGATACTCCTCAGGCTGAGAGGATTGCTGAGGTTGGAGGAGCAAAGGCAGAGCCTCTAGAGTTATCCTGCGTGCTACCCATTCCATGGGTCCCACCTCTCCAGGTTCAAGGCAACTTTCCTACAGCCAAACCACTCATGGGAATCCCAGGGGATGGTACACCGTGTGATCGGGAAAGCTTTCGAAAGCGCACCTCATTTTTCACCTCCGGGTGCTAGCGTCCGCCATTCCAGCCGCTTGACTAACAATTCCCCCACTTGCAGGATCAGCGTCTTGACACTCCTCTTTCGTAGGCTCTGCAAGTGGTCCGAAGGATGACCTGGCAGAGGGGGAACCAATGAGATACCAGCTGGCGGTGTTCGGACAGGCCCACGTCACTCTAATTTCCCATCACGAAGAGGAATTCACCAAAGGCTCGGCCTGCCTCGCCGCAAGCACAACAGGGCCTGAAGCAATCTGGCGCTATTGCGGCCAGCTCACACCAAAGCGAGCTGCCAAACGGAGCTCTGGGGCACTGCACTTCACAAGCCTGCCGAGCTCTAAATGATAACACTCGTCCAAAAACATACTGAGGTAAGGCCACGAAGGGGATTTGAACGCAAGGCAGAATTGCACGAAACGGAGTTCAGGAGGTAGATGGGAAAGGCCTTCCCAGCACAGGAAAAGCGGCAGAACGTGGACAATGATGCAGTTGGCCAAAAAGGGCGTATGCGTTTTTTCCTGAATGTATTCAGGAAAAAACGCATACGCCCTTTTTGGCCAACCAAGCACCCGGGGAGAGGAAATCGGCACTACACAGAAATCTCACTCCCCCCCCGGGCAAAAGAGCCATCCGGAAAATGTCTAAAAACCAGAAAGGCAGGACAGGCCAAGGAGATAAGGGAGCCTTGTTCAGTTGCCGGGAGGGACGCAAAATGCCAACAGCCACTCTGGAGAAGCGTATGCTCGTTCCTAAAACACGTACAGAACAGAACCACAGAGCATAGGGCACCTCCACACGTGGGCCTATATCTTGGGAAAACTAAAAATCAACCAGACGCAGGCACACCAAAGTTTAGGGCTTCTCTCTTTACAACAACCTCGACTTCGGGACACCCTTCATCTGCCGGGGAAGAGAGAAATGGACCAAGAATTTGTGCTACTTAGGTACGAGGGAATATCCCTCAGCCATGGAATCCATGTCATAAGGCTGGTTCCAGCATAATGAGTGGATTGAGCTACGATGATGCTAAGTGAAATCTGTCCCACAGAAAAAGAAACTTGGGATATCACTTAGAGAGGGAATGTACAAATCGCTACCCACGACCCGAATGACAAAAGAGAACAGACTCACGCTTTTCGAAAACACACTTAGGCCTGCTTAAGCGGAAAGGTGAGGTGGCGTGATGCATAAAACACGACTTGGAAATGAGCACAGATACCGGTCGGAAAAGCAAATATATAATAGACACCACCTACTCCTTGCTCAGTGAACAGGACTCAACAGCTCCTATTCATCACAGAAGAATATATCAGACTCGTAAGCATCTGAAAACCTAAGTATTGATATCTCTCTGTAAGTGAATCAAGTGTGTGTCAAGCGGCATCAACACAGCACTGAAAATCAGCTAAAGCCCATTCTAAAAATACATTTCCAAAACACAGAAGAAAGAAGCACGGCGAGAGGGAGGGAAATTCGGCCAAAATGCGTTCAGGGGCTGTGATGCAACCAGGATTGACCACATCGACACCCACAGCGGCAGAAGACATAAGGCTGGATACTCCTCAGGCTGAGAGGATTGCTGAGGTTGGAGGAGCAAAGGCAGAGCCTCTAGAGTTATCCTGCGTGCTACCCATTCCATGGGTCCCACCTCTCCAGGTTCAAGGCAACTTTCCTACAGCCAAACCACTCATGGGAATCCCAGGGGATGGTACACCGTGTGATCGGGAAAGCTTTCGAAAGCGCACCTCATTTTTCACCTCCGGGTGCTAGCGTCTGCCATTCCAGCCGCTTGACTAACAATTCCCCCACTTGCAGGATCAGCGTCTTGACACTCCTCTTTCGTAGGCTCTGCAAGTGGTCCGAAGGATGACCTGGCAGAGGGGGAACCAATGAGATACCAGCTGGCGGTGTTCGGACAGGCCCACGTCACTCTAATTTCCCATCACGAAGAGGAATTCACCAAAGGCTCGGCCTGCCTCGCCGCAAGCACAACAGGGCCTGAAGCAATCTGGCGCTATTGCGGCCAGCTCACACCAAAGCGAGCTGCCAAACGGAGCTCTGGGGCACTGCACTTCACAAACCTGCCGAGCTCTAAATGATAACACTCGTCCAAAAACATACTGAGGTAAGGCCACGAAGGGGATTTGAACGCAAGGCAGAATTGCACGAAACGGAGTTCAGGAGGTAGATGGGAATGGCCTTCCCAGCACAGGAAAAGCGGCAGAACGTGTACAATGATGCAGTTTGCCAAAAAGGGCGTATGCGTTTTTTCCTGAATATATTCAGGAAAAAACGCATACGCCCTTTTTGGCCAACCAAGCACCCGGGGAGAGCAAATCGGCACTACAAAGAAATCTCACTCCCCCCCCGGGCAAAAGAGCCATCCGGAAAATGTCTAAAAACCAGAAAGGCAGGACAGGCCAAGGAGATAAGGGAGCCTTGTTCAGTTGCCGGGAGGGACGCAAAATGCCAACAGCCACTCTGGAGAAGCGTATGCTCGTTCCTAAAACACGTACAGAACAGAACCACAGAGCATAGGGCACCTCCACACGTGGGCCTATATCTTGGGAAAACTAAAAATCAACCAGACGCAGGCACACCAAAGTTTAGGGCTTCTCTCTTTACAACAACCTCGACTTCGGGACACCCTTCATCTGCCGGGGAAGAGAGAAATGGACCAAGAATTTGTGCTACTTAGGTACGAGGGAATATCCCTCAGCCATGGAATCCATGTCATAAGGCTGGTTCCAGCATAATGAGTGGATTGAGGTACGATGATGCTAAGTGAAATCTGTCCCACAGAAAAAGAAACTTGGGATATCACTTAGAGAGGGAATGTACAAATCGCTACCCACGACCCAAATGACAAAAGAGAACAGACTCACGCTTTTCGAAAACACACGTAGGCCTGCTTAAGCGGAAAGGTGAGGTGGCGTGATGCATACAACACGACTTGGAAATGAGCACAGATACCGGTCGGAAAAGCAAATATATAATAGACACCACCTACTCCTTGCTCAGTGAACAGGACTCAACAGCTCCTATTCATCACAGAAGAATATATCAGACTCGTAAGCATCTGAAAACCTAAGTATTGATATCTCTCTGTAAGTGAATCAAGTGTGTGTCAAGCGGCATCAACACAGCACTGAAAATCAGCTAAAGCCCATTCTAAAAATACATTTCCAAAACACAGAAGAAAGAAGCACGGCGAGAGGGAGGGAAATTCGGCCAAAATGCGTTCAGGGGCTGTGATGCAACCAGGATTGACCACATCGACACCCACAGCGGCAGAAGACATAAGGCTGGATACTCCTCAGGCTGAGAGGATTGCTGAGGTTGGAGGAGCAAAGGCAGAGCCTCTAGAGTTATACTGCGTGCTACCCATTCCATGGGTCCCACCTCTCCAGGTTCAAGGCAACTTTCCTACAGCCAAACCACTCATGGGAATCCCAGGGGATGGTACACCGTGTGATCGGGAAAGCTTTCGAAAGCGCACCTCATTTTTCACCTCCGGGTGCTAGCGTCCGCCATTCCAGCCGCTTGACTAACAATTCGCCCACTTGCAGGATCAGCGTCTTGACACTCCTCTTTCGTAGTCTCTGCAAGTGGTCCGAAGGATGACCTGGCAGAGGGGGAACCAATGAGAGACCAGCTGGCGGTGTTCGGACAGGCCCACGTCACTCTAATTTCCCATCACGAAGAGGAATTCACCAAAGGCTCGGCCTGCCTCGCCGCAAGCACAACAGGGCCTGAAGCAATCTGGCGCTATTGCGGCCAGCTCACACCAAAGCGAGCTGCCAAACGGAGCTCTGGGGCACTGCACTTCACAAACCTGCCGAGCTCTAAATGATAACACTCGTCCAAAAACATACTGAGGTAAGGCCACGAAGGGGATTTGAACGCAAGGCAGAATTGCACGAAATGGAGTTCAGGAGGTAGATGGGAATGGCCTTCCCAGCACAGGAAAAGCGGCAGAACGTGGACAATGATGCAGTTGGCCAAAAAGGGCGTATGCGTTTTTTCCTGAATGTATTCAGGAAAAAACGCATACGCCCTTTTTGGCCAACCAAGCACCCGGGGAGAGCAAATCGGCACTACACAGAAATCTCACTCCCCCCCCGGGCAAAAGAGCCATCCGGAAAATGTCTAAAAACCAGAAAGGCAGGACAGGCCAAGGAGATAAGGGAGCCTTGTTCAGTTGCCGGGAGGGACGCAAAATGCCAACAGCCACT
The DNA here is from genome assembly GCF_026419965.1 of Kogia breviceps. Lineage (NCBI taxonomy): Eukaryota > Metazoa > Chordata > Mammalia > Artiodactyla > Physeteridae > Kogia > Kogia breviceps. Next base: position 89,704,078 of record NC_081318.1, read on the forward strand.
CTGGAGAAGCGTATGCTCGTTCCTAAAACACGTACAGAACAGAACCACAGAGCATAGGGCACCTCCACACGTGGGCCTATATCTTGGGAAAACTAAAAATCAACCAGACGCAGGCACCCCAAAGTTTAGGGCTTCTCTGTTTACAACAACCTCGACTTCGGGACACCCTTCATCTTCCGGGGAAGAGAGAAATGGACCAAGAATTTGTGCTACTTAGGTACGAGGGAATATCCCTCAGCCATGGAATCCATGTCATAAGGCTGGTTCCAGCATAATGAGTGGATTGAGGTACGATGATGCTAAGTGAAATCTGTCCCACAGAAAAAGAAACTTGGGATATCACTTAGAGAGGGAATGTACAAATCGCTACCCACGACCCGAATGACAAAAGAGAACAGACTCACGCTTTTCGAAAACACACTTAGGCCTGCTTAAGCGGAAAGGTGAGGTGGCGTGATGCATACAACACGACTTGGAAATGAGCACAGATACCGGTCGGAAAAGCAAATATATAATAGACACCACCTACTCCTTGCTCAGTGAACAGGACTCAACAGCTCCTATTCATCACAGAAGAATATATCAGACTCGTAAGCATCTGAAAACCTAAGTATTGATATCTCTCTGTAAGTGAATCAAGTGTGTGTCAAGCGGCATCAACACAGCACTGAAAATCAGCTAAAGCCCATTCTAAAAATACATTTCCAAAACACAGAAGAAAGAAGCACGGCGAGAGGGAGGGAAATTCGGCCAAAATGCGTTCAGGGGCTGTGATGCAACCAGGATTGACCACATCGACAACCACAGCGGCAGAAGACATAAGGCTGGATACTCCTCAGGCTGAGAGGATTGCTGAGGTTGGAGGAGCAAAGGCAGAGCCTCTAGAGTTATCCTGCGTGCTACCCATTCCATGGGTCCCACCTCTCCAGGTTCAAGGCAACTTTCCTACAGCCAAACCACTCATGGGAATCCCAGGGGATGGTACACCGTGTGATCGGGAAAGCTTTCGAAAGCGCACCTCATTTTTCACCTCCGGGTGCTAGCGTCCGCCATTCCAGCCGCTTGACTAACAATTCCCCCACTTGCAGGATCAGCGTCTTGACACTCCTCTTTCGTAGGCTCTGCAAGTGGTCCGAAGGATGACCTGGAAGACGGGGAACCAATGAGAGACCAGCCGGCGGTGTTCGGACAGGCCCACGTCACTCTAATTTCCCATCACGAAGAGGAATTCACCAAAGGCTCGGCCTGCCTCGCCGCAAGCACAACAGGGCCTGAAGCAATCTGGCGCTATTGCGGCCAGCTCACACCAAAGCGAGCTGCCAAACGGAGCTCTGGGGCACTGCACTTCACAAACCTGCCGAGCTCTAAATGATAACACTCGTCCAAAAACATACTGAGGTAAGGCCACGAAGGGGATTTGAACGCAAGGCAGAATTGCACGAAACGGAGTTCAGGAGGTAGATGGGAATGGCCTTCCCAGCACAGGAAAAGCGGCAGAACGTGGACAATGATGCAGTTGGCCAAAAAGGGCGTATGCGTTTTTTCCTGAATATATTCAGGAAAAAACGCATACGCCCTTTTTGGCCAACCAAGCACCCGGGGAGAGCAAATCGGCACTACAAAGAAATCTCACTCCCCCCCCGGGCAAAAGAGCCATCCGGAAAATGTCTAAAAACCAGAAAGGCAGGACAGGCCAAGGAGATAAGGGAGCCTTGTTCAGTTGCCGGGAGGGACGCAAAATGCCAACAGCCACTCTGGAGAAGCGTATGCTCGTTCCTAAAACACGTACAGAACAGAACCACAGAGCATAGGGCACCTCCACACGTGGGCCTATATCTTGGGAAAACTAAAAATCAACCAGACGCAGGCACCCCAAAGTTTAGGGCTTCTCTCTTTACAACAACCTCGACTTCGGGACACCCTTCATCTGCCGGGGAAGAGAGAAATGGACCAAGAATTTGTGCTACTTAGGTACGAGGGAATATCCCTCAGCCATGGAATCCATGTCATAAGGCTGGTTCCAGCATAATGAGTGGATTGAGGTACGATGATGCTAAGTGAAATCTGTCCCACAGAAAAAGAAACTTGGGATATCACTTAGAGAGGGAATGTACAAATCGCTACCCACGACCCGAATGACAAAAGAGAACAGACTCACGCTTTTCGAAAACACACGTAGGCCTGCTTAAGCGGAAAGGTGAGGTGGCGTGATGCATAAAACACGACTTGGAAATGAGCACAGATACCGGTCGGAAAAGCAAATATATAATAGACACCACCTACTCCTTGCTCAGTGAACAGGACTCAACAGCTCCTATTCATCACAGAAGAATATATCAGACTCGTAAGCATCTGAAAACCTAAGTATTGATATCTCTCTGTAAGTGAATCAAGTGTGTGTCAAGCGGCATCAACACAGCACTGAAAATCAGCTAAAGCCCATTCTAAAAATACATTTCCAAAACACAGAAGAAAGAAGCACGGCGAGAGGGAGGGAAATTCTGCCAAAAAGCGTGCAGGGGCTGTGATGCAACCAGGATTGACCACATCTACACCCACAGCGGCAGAAGACATAAGGCTGGATACTCCTCAGGCTGAGAGGATTGCTGAGGTTGGAGGAGCAAAGGCAGAGCCTCTAGAGTTATCCTGCGTGCTACCCATTCCATGGGTCCCACCTCTCCAGGTTCAAGGCAACTTTCCTACAGCCAAACCACTCATGGGAATCCCAGGGGATGGTACACCGTGTGATCGGGAAAGCTTTCGAAAGCGCACCTCATTTTTCACCTCCGGGTGCTAGTGTCCGCCATTCCAGCCGCTTGACTAACAATTCCCCCACTTGCAGGATCAGCGTCTTGACACTCCTCTTTCGTAGTCTCTGCAAGTGGTCCGAAGGATGACCTGGAAGACGGGGAACCAATGAGAGACCAGCTGGCGGTGTTCGGACAGGCCCACGTCACTCTAATTTCCCATCACGAAGAGGAATTCACCAAAGGCTCGGCCTGCCTCGCCGCAAGCACAACAGGGCCTGAAGCAATCTGGCGCTATTGCGGCCAGCTCACACCAAAGCGAGCTGCCAAACGGAGCTCTGGGGCACTGCACTTCACAAACCTGCCGAGCTCTAAATGATAACACTCGTCCAAAAACATACTGAGGTAAGGCCACGAAGGGGATTTGAACGCAAGGCAGAATTGCACGAAATGGAGTTCAGGAGGTAGATGGGAATGGCCTTCCCAGCACAGGAAAAGCGGCAGAACGTGGACAATGATGCAGTTGGCCAAAAAGGGCGTATGCGTTTTTTCCTGAATATATTCAGGAAAAAACGCATACGCCCTTTTTGGCCAACCAAGCACCCGGGGAGAGCATATCGGCACTACAAAGAAATCTCACTCCCCCCCCGGGCAAAAGAGCCATCCGGAAAATGTCTAAAAACCAGAAAGGCAGGACAGGCCAAGGAGATAAGGGAGCCTTGTTCAGTTGCCGGGAGGGACGCAAAATGCCAACAGCCACTCTGGAGAAGCGTATGCTCGTTCCTAAAACACGTACAGAACAGAACCACAGAGCATAGGGCACCTCCACACGTGGGCCTATATCCTGGGAAAACTAAAAATCAACCAGACGCAGGCACCCCAAAGTTTAGGGCTTCTCTCTTTACAACAACCTCGACTTCGGGACACCCTTCAAATGCCGGGGAAGAGAGAAATGGACCAAGAATTTGTGCTACTTAGGTACGAGGGAATATCCCTCAGCCATGGAATCCATGTCATAAGGCTGGTTCCAGCATAATGACTGGATTGAGGTACGATGATGCTAAGTGAAATCTGTCCCACAGAAAAAGAAACTTGGGATATCACTTAGAGAGGGAATGTACAAATCGCTACCCACGACCCGAATGACAAAAGAGAACAGACTCACGCTTTTCGAAAACACACTTAGGCCTGCTTAAGCGGAAAGGTGAGGTGGCGTGATGCATAAAACACGACTTGGAAACGAGCACAGATACCGGTCGGAAAAGCAAATATATAATAGACACCACCTACTCCTTGCTCAGTGAACAGGACTCAACAGCTCCTATTCATCACAGAAGAATATATCAGACTCGTAAGCATCTGAAAACCTAAGTATTGATATCTCTCTGTAAGTGAATCAAGTGTGTGTCAAGCGGCATCAACACAGCACTGAAAATCAGCTAAAGCCCATTCTAAAAATACATTTCCAAAACACAGAAGAAAGAAGCACGGCGAGAGGGAGGGAAATTCTGCCAAAAAGCGTGCAGGGGCTGTGATGCAACCAGGATTGACCACATCTACACCCACAGCGGCAGAAGACATAAGGCTGGATACTCCTCAGGCTGAGAGGATTGCTGAGGTTGGAGGAGCAAAGGCAGAGCCTCTAGAGTTATCCTGCGTGCTACCCATTCCATGGGTCCCACCTCTCCAGGTTCAAGGCAACTTTCCTACAGCCAAACCACTCATGGGAATCCCAGGGGATGGTACACCGTGTGATCGGGAAAGCTTTCGAAAGCGCACCTCATTTTTCACCTCCGGGTGCTAGCGTCCGCCATTCCAGCCACTTGACTAACAATTCCCCCACTTGCAGGATCAGCGTCTTGACACTCCTCTTTCGTAGTCTCTGCAAGTGGTCCGAAGGATGACCTGGAAGACGGGGAACCAATGAGAGACCAGCTGGCGGTGTTCGGACAGGCCCACGTCACTCTAATTTCCCATCACGAAGAGGAATTCACCAAAGGCTCGGCCTGCCTCGCCGCAAGCACAACGGGGCCTGAAGCAATCTGGCGCTATTGCGGCCAGCTCACACCAAAGCGAGCTGCCAAACGGAGCTCTGGGGCACTGCACTTCACAAACCTGCCGAGCTCTAAATGATAACACTCGTCCAAAAACATACTGAGGTAAGGCCACGAAGGGGATTTGAACGCAAGGCAGAATTGCACGAAACGGAGGTCAGGAGGTAGATGGGAATGGCCTTCCCAGCACAGGAAAAGCGGCAGAACGTGGACAATGATGCAGTTGGCCAAAAAGGGCGTATGCGTTTTTTCCTGAATATATTCAGGAAAAAACGCATACGCCCTTTTTGGCCAACCAAGCACCCGGGGAGAGCAAATCGGCACTACAAAGAAATCTCACTCCCCCCCCGGGCAAAAGAGCCATCCGGAAAATGTCTAAAAACCAGAAAGGCAGGACAGGCCAAGGAGATAAGGGAGCCTTGTTCAGTTGCCGGGAGGGACGCAAAATGCCAACAGCCACTCTGGAGAAGCGTATGCTCGTTCCTAAAACACGTACAGAACAGAACCACAGAGCATAGGGCACCTCCACACGTGGGCCTATATCTTGGGAAAACTAAAAATCAACCAGACGCAGGCACCCCAAAGTTTAGGGCTTCTCTCTTTACAACAACCTCGACTTCGGGACACCCTTCAAATGCCGGGGAAGAGAGAAATGGACCAAGAATTTGTGCTACTTAGGTACGAGGGAATATCCCTCAGCCATGGAATCCATGTCATAAGGCTGGTTCCAGCATAATGACTGGATTGAGGTACGATGATGCTAAGTGAAATCTGTCCCACAGAAAAAGAAACTTGGGATATCACTTAGAGAGGGAATGTACAAATCGCTACCCACGACCCGAATGACAAAAGAGAACAGACTCACGCTTTTCGAAAACACACTTAGGCCTGCTTAAGCAGAAAGGTGAGGTGGCGTGATGCATAAAACACGACTTGGAAACGAGCACAGATACCGGTCGGAAAAGCAAATATATAATAGACACCACCTACTCCTTGCTCAGTGAACAGGACTCAACAGCTCCTATTCATCACAGAAGAATATATCAGACTCGTAAGCATCTGAAAACCTAAGTATTGATATCTCTCTGTAAGTGAATCAAGTGTGTGTCAAGCGGCATCAACACAGCACTGAAAATCAGCTAAAGCCCATTCTAAAAATACATTTCCAAAACACAGAAGAAAGAAGCACGGCGAGAGGGAGGGAAATTCTGCCAAAAAGCGTGCAGGGGCTGTGATGCAACCAGGATTGACCACATCTACACCCACAGCGGCAGAAGACATAAGGCTGGATACTCCTCAGGCTGAGAGGATTGCTGAGGTTGGAGGAGCAAAGGCAGAGCCTCTAGAGTTATCCTGCGTGCTACCCATTCCATGGGTCCCACCTCTCCAGGTTCAAGGCAACTTTCCTACAGCCAAACCACTCATGGGAATCCCAGGGGATGGTACACCGTGTGATCGGGAAAGCTTTCGAAAGCGCACCTCATTTTTCACCTCCGGGTGCTAGCGTCCGCCATTCCAGCCGCTTGACTAACAATTCCCCCACTTGCAGGATCAGCGTCTTGACACTCCTCTTTCGTAGTCTCTGCAAGTGGTCCGAAGGATGACCTGGAAGACGGGGAACCAATGAGAGACCAGCTGGCGGTGTTCGGACAGGCCCACGTCACTCTAATTTCCCATCACGAAGAGGAATTCACCAAAGGCTCGGCCTGCCTCGCCGCAAGCACAACGGGGCCTGAAGCAATCTGGCGCTATTGCGGCCAGCTCACACCAAAGCGAGCTGCCAAACGGAGCTCTGGGGCACTGCACTTCACAAACCTGCCGAGCTCTAAATGATAACACTCGTCCAAAAACATACTGAGGTAAGGCCACGAAGGGGATTTGAACGCAAGGCAGAATTGCACGAAACGGAGTTCAGGAGGTAGATGGGAATGGCCTTCCCAGCACAGGAAAAGCGGCAGAACGTGGACAATGATGCAGTTGGCCAAAAAGGGCGTATGCGTTTTTTCCTGAATGTATTCAGGAAAAAACGCATACGCCCTTTTTGGCCAACCAAGCACCCGGGGAGAGCAAATCGGCACTACAAAGAAATCTCACTCCCCCCCCGGGCAAAAGAGCCATCCGGAAAATGTCTAAAAACCAGAAAGGCAGGACAGGCCAAGGAGATAAGGGAGCCTTGTTCAGTTGCCGGGAGGGACGCAAAATGCCAACAGCCACTCTGGAGAAGCGTATGCTCGTTCCTAAAACACGTACAGAACAGAACCACAGAGCATAGGGCACCTCCACACGTGGGCCTATATCTTGGGAAAACTAAAAATCAACCAGACGCAGGCACACCAAAGTTTAGGGCTTCTCTCTTTACAACAACCTCGACTTCGGGACACCCTTCAAATGCCGGAGAAGAGAGAAATGGACCAAGAATTTGTGCTACTTACGTACGAAGAAATATCCCTCAGCCATGGAATCCATGTCATAAGGCTGGTTCCAAAATAATGACTGGATTGAGGTACGATGATGCTAAGTGAAATCTGTCCCACAGAAAAAGAAACTTGGGATATCACTTAGAGAGGGAATGTACAAATCGCTACCCACGACCCGAATGACAAAAGAGAACAGACTCACGCTTTTCGAAAACACACTTAGGCCTGCTTAAGCGGAAAGGTGAGGTGGCGTGATGCATAAAACACGACTTGGAAATGAGCACAGATACCGGTCGGAAAAGCAAATATATAATAGACACCACCTACTCCTTGCTCAGTGAACAGGACTCAACAGCTCCTATTCATCACAGAAGAATATATCAGACTCGTAAGCATCTGAAAACCTAAGTATTGATATCTCTCTGTAAGTGAATCAAGTGTGTGTCAAGCGGCATCAACACAGCACTGAAAATCAGCTAAAGCCCATTCTAAAAATACATTTCCAAAACACAGAAGAAAGAAGCACGGCGAGAGGGAGGGAAATTCTGCCAAAAAGCGTGCAGGGGCTGTGATGCAACCAGGATTGACCACATCTACACCCACAGCGGCATAACACATAAGGCTGGATACTCCTCAGGCTGAGAGGATTGCTGAGGTTGGAGGAGCAAAGGCAGAGCCTCTAGAGTTATACTGCGTGCTACCCATTCCATGGGTCCCACCTCTCCAGGTTCAAGGCAACTTTCCTACAGCCAAACCACTCATGGGAATCCCAGGGGATGGTACACCGTGTGATCGGGAAAGCTTTCGAAAGCGCACCTCATTTTTCACCTCCGGGTGCTAGCGTCCGCCATTCCAGCCGCTTGACTAACAATTCCCCCACTTGCAGGATCAGCGTCTTGACACTCCTCTTTCGTAGTCTCTGCAAGTGGTCCGAAGGATGACCTGGAAGACGGGGAACCAATGAGAGACCAGCTGGCGGTGTTCGGACAGGCCCACGTCACTCTAATTTCCCATCACGAAGAGGAATTCACCAAAGGCTCGGCCTGCCTCGCCGCAAGCACAACAGGGCCTGAAGCAATCTGGCGCTATTGCGGCCAGCTCACACCAAAGCGAGCTGCCAAACGGAGCTCTGGGGCACTGCACTTCACAAACCTGCCGAGCTCTAAATGATAACACTCGTCCAAAAACATACTGAGGTAAGGCCACGAAGGGGATTTGAACGCAAGGCAGAATTGCACGAAACGGAGTTCAGGAGGTAGATTGGAATGGCCTTCCCAGCACAGGAAAAGCGGCAGAACGTGGACAATGATGCAGTTGGCCAAAAAGGGCGTATGCGTTTTTTCCTGAATATATTCAGGAAAAAACGCATACGCCCTTTTTGGCCAACCAAGCACCCGGGGAGAGCAAATCGGCACTACAAAGAAATCTCACTCCCCCCCCGGGCAAAAGAGCCATCCGGAAAATGTCTAAAAACCAGAAAGGCAGGACAGGCCAAGGAGATAAGGGAGCCTTGTTCAGTTGCCGGGAGGGACGCAAAATGCCAACAGCCACTCTGGAGAAGCGTATGCTCGTTCCTAAAACACGTACAGAACAGAACCACAGAGCATAGGGCACCTCCACACGTGGGCCTATATCTTGGGAAAACTAAAAATCAACCAGACGCAGGCACCCCAAAGGTTAGGGCTTCTCTCTTTACAACAACCTCGACTTCGGGACACCCTTCATCTGCCGGGGAAGAGAGAAATGGACCAAGAATTTGTGCTACTTAGGTACGAGGGAATATCCCTCAGCCATGGAATCCATGTCATAAGGCTGGTTCCAGCATAATGACTGGATTGAGCTACGATGATGCTAAGTGAAATCTGTCCCACAGAAAAAGAAACTTGGGATATCACTTAGAGAGGGAATGTACAAATCGCTACCCACGACCCGAATGACAAAAGAGAACAGACTCACGCTTTTCGAAAACACTCTTAGGCCTGCTGAAGCGGAAAGGTGAGGTGGCGTGATGCATACAACACGACTTGGAAATGAGCACAGATACCGGTCGGAAAAGCAAATATATAATAGACACCACCTACTCCTTGCTCAGTGAACAGGACTCAACAGCCCCTATTCATCACAGAAGAATATATCAGACTCGTAAGCATCTGAAAACCTAAGTATTGATATCTCTCTGTAAGTGAATCAAGTGTGTGTCAAGCGGCATCAACACAGCACTGAAAATCAGCTAAAGCCCATTCTAAAAATATATTTCCAAAACACAGAAGAAAGAAGCACGGCGAGAGGGAGGGAAATTCTGCCAAAAAGCGTTCAGGGGCTGTGATGCAACCAGGATTGACCACATCTACACCCACAGCGGCAGAAGACATAAGGCTGGATACTCCTCAGGCTGAGAGGATTGCTGAGGTTGGAGGAGCAAAGGCAGAGCCTCTAGAGTTATCCTGCGTGCTACCCATTCCATGGGTCCCACCTCTCCAGGTTCAAGGCAACTTTCCTACAGCCAAACCACTCATGGGAATCCCAGGGGATGGTACACCGTGTGATCGGGAAAGCTTTCGAAAGCGCACCTCATTTTTCACCTCCGGGTGCTAGCGTCCGCCATTCCAGCCGCTTGACTAACAATTCCCCCACTTGCAGGATCAGCGTCTTGACACTCCTCTTTCGTAGGCTCTGCAAGTGGTCCGAAGGATGACCTGGAAGACGGGGAACCAATGAGAGACCAGCTGGCGGTGTTCGGACAGGCCCACGTCACTCTAATTTCCCATCACGAAGAGGAATTCACCAAAGGCTCGGCCTGCCTCGCCGCAAGCACAACGGGGCCTGAAGCAATCTGGCGCTATTGCGGCCAGCTCACACCAAAGCGAGCTGCCAAACGGAGCTGTGGGGCACTGCACTTCACAAACCTGCCGAGCTCTAAATGATAACACTCGTCCAAAAACATACTGAGGTAAGGCCACGAAGGGGATTTGAACGCAAGGCAGAATTGCACGAAACGGAGTTCAGGAGGTAGATTGGAATGGCCTTCCCAGCACAGGAAAAGCGGCAGAACGTGGACAATGATGCAGTTGGCCAAAAAGGGCGTATGCGTTTTTTCCTGAATGTATTCAGGAAAAAACGCATACGCCCTTTTTGGCCAACCAAGCACCCGGGGAGAGCAAATCGGCACTACAAAGAAATCTCACTCCACCCCCGGGCAAAAGAGCCATCCGGAAAATGTCTAAAAACCAGAAAGGCAGGACAGGCCAAGGAGATAAGGGAGCCTTGTTCAGTTGCCGGGAGGGACGCAAAATGCCAACAGCCACTCTGGAGAAGCGTATGCTCGTTCCTAAAACACGTACAGAACAGAACCACAGAGCATAGGGCACCTCCACACGTGGGCCTATATCTTGGGAAAACTAAAAATCAACCAGACGCAGGCACCCCAAAGTTTAGGGCTTCTCTCTTTACAACAACCTCGACTTCGGGACACCCTTCATCTGCCGGGGAAGAGAGAAATGGACCAAGAATTTGTGCTACTTAGGTACGAGGGAATATCCCTCAGCCATGGAATCCATGTCATAAGGCTGGTTCCAGCATAATGACTGGATTGAGGTACGATGATGCTAAGTGAAATCTGTCCCACAGAAAAAGAAACTTGGGATATCACTTAGAGAGGGAATGTACAAATCGCTACCCACGCCCCGAATGACAAAAGAGAACAGACTCACGCTTTTCGAAAACACACTTAGGCCTGCTTAAGCGGAAAGGTGAGGTGGCGTGATGCATAAAACACGACTTGGAAATGAGCACAGATACCGGTCGGAAAAGCAAATATATAATAGACACCACCTACTCCTTGCTCAGTGAACAGGACTCAACAGCTCCTATTCATCACAGAAGAATATATCAGACTCGTAAGCATCTGAAAACCTAAGTATTGATATCTCTCTGTAAGTGAATCAAGTGTGTGTCAAGCGGCATCAACACAGCACTGAAAATCAGCTATAGCCCATTCTAAAAATACATTTCCAAAACACAGAAGAAAGAAGCACGGCGAGAGGGAGGGAAATTCTGCCAAAAAGCGTGCAGGGGCTGTGATGCAACCAGGATTGACCACATCTACACCCACAGCGGCAGAAGACATAAGGCTGGATACTCCTCAGGCTGAGAGGATTGCTGAGGTTGGAGGAGCAAAGGTAGAGCCTCTAGAGTTATACTGCGTGCTACCCATTCCATGGGTCCCACCTCTCCAGGTTCAAGGCAACTTTCCTACAGCCAAACCACTCATGGGAATCCCAGGGGATGGTACACCGTGTGATCGGGAAAGCTTTCGAAAGCGCACCTCATTTTTCACCTCCGGGTGCTAGCGTCCGCCATTCCAGCCGCTTGACTAACAATTCGCCCACTTGCAGGATCAGCGTCTTGACACTCCTCTTTCGTAGTCTCTGCAAGTGGTCCGAAGGATGACCTGGAAGACGGGGAACCAATGAGAGACCAGCTGGCGGTGTTCGGACAGGCCCACGTCACTCTAATTTCCCATCACGAAGAGGAATTCACCAAAGGCTCGGCCTGCCTCGCCGCAAGCACAACAGGGCCTGAAGCAATCTGGCGCTATTGCGGCCAGCTCACACCAAAGCGAGCTGCCAAACGGAGCTCTGGGGCACTGCACTTCACAAACCTGCCGAGCTCTAAATGATAACACTCGTCCAAAAACATACTGAGGTAAGGCCACGAAGGGGATTTGAACGCAAGGCAGAATTGCACGAAACGGAGTTCAGGAGGTAGATGGGAATGGCCTTCCCAGGACAGGAAAAGCGGCAGAACGTGGACAATGATGCAGTTGGCCAAAAAGGGCGTATGCGTTTTTTCCTGAATGTATTCAGGAAAAAACGCATACGCCCTTTTTGGCCAACCAAGCACCCGGGGAGAGCAAATCGGCACTACAAAGAAATCTCACTCCCCCCCCCCGGGCAAAAGAGCCATCCGGAAAATGTCTAAAAACCAGAAAGGCAGGACAGGCCAAGGAGATAAGGGAGCCTTGTTCAGTTGCCGGGAGGGATGCAAAATGCCAACAGCCACTCTGGAGAAGCGTATGCTCGTTCCTAAAACACGTACAGAACAGAACCACAGAGCATAGGGCACCTCCACACGTGGGCCTATATCTTGGGAAAACTAAAAATCAACCAGACGCAGGCACCCCAAAGTTTAGGGCTTCTCTCTTTACAACAACCTCGACTTCGGGGCACCCTTCATCTTCCGGGGAAGAGTGAAATGGACCAAGAATTTGTGCTACTTAGGTACGAATGAATATCCCTCAGCCATGGAATCCATGTCATAAGGCTGGTTCCAGCATAATGAGTGGATTGAGGTACGATGATGCTAAGTGAAATCTGTCCCACAGAAAAAGAAACTTGGGATATCACTTAGAGAGGGAATGTACAAATCGCTACCCACGACCCGAATGACAAAAGAGAACAGACTCACGCTTTTCGAAAACACACTTAGGCCTGCTTAAGCGGAAAGGTGAGGTGGCGTGATGCATAAAACACGACTTGGAAATGAGCACAGATACCGGTCGGAAAAGCAAATATATAATAGACACCACCTACTCCTTGCTCAGTGAACAGGACTCAACAGCTCCTATTCATCACAGAAGAATATATCAGACTCGTAAGCATCTGAAAACCTAAGTATTGATATCTCTCTGTAAGTGAATCAAGTGTGTGTCAAGCGGCATCAACACAGCACTGAAAATCAGCTAAAGCCCATTCTAAAAATACATTTCCAAAACACAGAAGAAAGAAGCACGGCGAGAGGGAGGGAAATTCTGCCAAAATGCGTTCAGGGGCTGTGATGCAACCAGGATTGACCACATCGACACCCACAGCGGCAGAAGACATAAGGCTGGATACTCCTCAGGCTGAGAGGATTGCTGAGGTTGGAGGAGCAAAGGCAGAGCCTCTAGAGTTATCCTGCGTGCTACCCATTCCATGGGTCCCACCTCTCCAGGTTCAAGGCAACTTTCCTACAGCCAAACCACTCATGGGAATCCCAGGGGATGGTACACCGTGTGATCGGGAAAGCTTTCGAAAGCGCACCTCATTTTTCACCTCCGGGTGCTAGCATCCGCCATTCCAGCCGCTTGACTAACAATTCGCCCACTTGCAGGATCAGCGTCTTGACACTCCTCTTTCGTAGTCTCTGCAAGTGGTCCGAAGGATGACCTGGAAGACGGGGAACCAATGAGAGACCAGCTGGCGGTGTTCGGACAGGCCCACGTCACTCTAATTTCCCATCACGAAGAGGAATTCACCAAAGGCTCGGCCTGCCTCGCCGCAAGCACAACAGGGCCTGAAGCAATCTGGCGCTATTGCGGCCAGCTCACACCAAAGCGAGCTGCCAAACGGAGCTCTGGGGCACTGCACTTCACAAACCTGCCGAGCTCTAAATGATAACACTCGTCCAAAAACATACTGAGGTAAGGCCACGAAGGGGATTTGAACGCAAGGCAGAATTGCACGAAACGGAGTTCAGGAGGTAGATGGGAATGGCCTTCCCAGCACAGGAAAAGCGGCAGAACGTGGACAATGATGCAGTTGGCCAAAAAGGGCGTATGCGTTTTTTCCTGAATGTATTCAGGAAAAAACGCATACGCCCTTTTTGGCCAACCAAGCACCCGGGGAGAGCAAATCGGCACTACAAAGAAATCTCACTCCACCCCCGGGCAAAAGAGCCATCCGGAAAATGTCTAAAAACCAGAAAGGCAGGACAGGCCAAGGAGATAAGGGAGCCTTGTTCAGTTGCCGGGAGGGATGCAAAATGCCAACAGCCACTCTGGAGAAGCGTATGCTCGTTCCTAAAACACGTACAGAACAGAACCACAAAGCATAGGGCACCTCCACACGTGGGCCTATATCTTGGGAAAACTAAAAATCAACCAGACGCAGGCACCCCAAAGTTTAGGGCTTCTCTCTTTACAACAACCTCGACTTCGGGGCACCCTTCATCTTCCGGGGAAGAGTGAAATGGACCAAGAATTTGTGCTACTTAGGTACGAATGAATATCCCTCAGCCATGGAATCCATGTCATAAGGCTGGTTCCAGCATAATGAGTGGATTGAGGTACGATGATGCTAAGTGAAATCTGTCCCACAGAAAAAGAAACTTGGGATATCACTTAGAGAGGGAATGTACAAATCGCTACCCACGACCCGAATGACAAAAGAGAACAGACTCACGCTTTTCGAAAACACACTTAGGCCTGCTTAAGCGGAAAGGTGAGGTGGCGTGATGCATAAAACACGACTTGGAAATGAGCACAGATACCGGTCGGAAAAGCAAATATATAATAGACACCACCTACTCCTTGCTCAGTGAACAGGACTCAACAGCTCCTATTCATCACAGAAGAATATATCAGACTCGTAAGCATCTGAAAACCTAAGTATTGATATCTCTCTGTAAGTGAATCAAGTGTGTGTCAAGCGGCATCAACACAGCACTGAAAATCAGCTAAAGCCCATTCTAAAAATACATTTCCAAAACACAGAAGAAAGAAGCACGGCGAGAGGGAGGGAAATTCTGCCAAAATGCGTTCAGGGGCTGTGATGCAACCAGGATTGACCACATCGACACCCACAGCGGCAGAAGACATAAGGCTGGATACTCCTCAGGCTGAGAGGATTGCTGAGGTTGGAGGAGCAAAGGCAGAGCCTCTAGAGTTATCCTGCGTGCTACCCATTCCATGGGTCCCACCTCTCCAGGTTCAAGGCAACTTTCCTACAGCCAAACCACTCATGGGAATCCCAGGGGATGGTACACCGTGTGATCGGGAAAGCTTTCGAAAGCGCACCTCATTTTTCACCTCCGGGTGCTAGCGTCCGCCATTCCAGCCGCTTGACTAACAATTCGCCCACTTGCAGGATCAGCGTCCTGACACTCCTCTTTCGTAGTCTCTGCAAGTGGTCCGAAGGATGACCTGGCAGAGGGGGAACCAATGAGAGACCAGCTGGCGGTGTTCGGACAGGCCCACGTCACTCTAATTTCCCATCACGAAGAGGAATTCACCAAAGGCTCGGCCTGCCTCGCCGCAAGCACAACAGGGCCTGAAGCAATCTGGCGCTATTGCGGCCAGCTCACACCAAAGCGAGCTGCCAAACGGAGCTCTGGGGCACTGCACTTCACAAACCTGCCGAGCTCTAAATGATAACACTCGTCCAAAAACATACTGAGGTAAGGCCACGAAGGGGATTTGAACGCAAGGCAGAATTGCACGAAACGGAGTTCAGGAGGTAGATGGGAATGGCCTTCCCAGCACAGGAAAAGCGGCAGAACGTGGACAATGATGCAGTTGGCCAAAAAGGGCGTATGCGTTTTTTCCTGAATATATTCAGGAAAAAACGCATACGCCCTTTTTGGCCAACCAAGCACCCGGGGAGAGCAAATCGGCACTACAAAGAAATCTCACTCCCCCCCCGGGCAAAAGAGCCATCCGGAAAATGTCTAAAAACCAGAAAGGCAGGACAGGCCAAGGAGATAAGGGAGCCTTGTTCAGTTGCCGGGAGGGACGCAAAATGCCAACAGCCACTCTGGAGAAGCGTATGCTCGTTCCTAAAACACGTACAGAACAGAACCACAGAGCATAGGGCACCTCCACACGTGGGCCTATATCTTGGGAAAACTAAAAATCAACCAGACGCAGGCACCCCAAAGTTTAGGGCTTCTCTCTTTACAACAACCTCGACTTCGGGACACCCTTCATCTGCCGGGGAAGAGAGAAATGGACCAAGAATTTGTGCTACTTAGGTACGAGGGAATATCCCTCAGCCA
The DNA here is from genome assembly GCF_026419965.1 of Kogia breviceps. NCBI lineage: Eukaryota > Metazoa > Chordata > Mammalia > Artiodactyla > Physeteridae > Kogia > Kogia breviceps. The sequence goes on from NC_081318.1 coordinate 89,720,107, forward strand.
TGGAATCCATGTCATAAGGCTGGTTCCAGCATAATGAGTGGATTGAGGTACGATGATGCTAAGTGAAATCTGTCCCACAGAAAAAGAAACTTGGGATATCACTTAGAGAGGGAATGTACAAATCGCTACCCACGACCCGAATGACAAAAGAGAACAGACTCACGCTTTTCGAAAACACACTTAGGCCTCCTTAAGCGGAAAGGTGAGGTGGCGTGATGCATAAAACACGACTTGGAAATGAGCACAGATACCGGTCGGAAAAGCAAATATATAATAGACACCACCTACTCCTTGCTCAGTGAACAGGACTCAACAGCTCCTATTCATCACAGAAGAATATATCAGACTCGTAAGCATCTGAAAACCTAAGTATTGATATCTCTCTGTAAGTGAATCAAGTGTGTGTCAAGCGGCATCAACACAGCACTGAAAATCAGCTAAAGCCCATTCTAAAAATACATTTCCAAAACACAGAAGAAAGAAGCACGGCGAGAGGGAGGGAAATTCGGCCAAAATGCGTTCAGGGGCTGTGATGCAACCAGGATTGACCACATCTACACCCACAGCGGCAGAAGACATAAGGCTGGATACTCCTCAGGCTGAGAGGATTGCTGAGGTTGGAGGAGCAAAGGTAGAGCCTCTAGAGTTATACTGCGTGCTACCCATTCCATGGGTCCCACCTCTCCAGGTTCAAGGCAACTTTCCTACAGCCAAACCACTCATGGGAATCCCAGGGGATGGTACACCGTGTGATCGGGAAAGCTTTCGAAAGCGCACCTCATTTTTCACCTCCGGGTGCTAGCGTCCGCCATTCCAGCCGCTTGACTAACAATTCGCCCACTTGCAGGATCAGCGTCTTGACACTCCTCTTTCGTAGTCTCTGCAAGTGGTCCGAAGGATGACCTGGCAGAGGGGGAACCAATGAGAGACCAGCTGGCGGTGTTCGGACAGGCCCACGTCACTCTAATTTCCCATCACGAAGAGGAATTCACCAAAGGCTCGGCCTGCCTCGCCGCAAGCACAACGGGGCCTGAAGCAATCTGGCGCTATTGCGGCCAGCTCACACCAAAGCGAGCTGCCAAACGGAGCTGTGGGGCACTGCACTTCACAAACCTGCCGAGCTCTAAATGATAACACTCGTCCAAAAACATACTGAGGTAAGGCCACGAAGGGGATTTGAACGCAAGGCAGAATTGCACGAAACGGAGTTCAGGAGGTAGATGGGAATGGCCTTCCCAGCACAGGAAAAGCGGCAGAACGTGGACAATGATGCAGTTGGCCAAAAAGGGCGTATGCGTTTTTTCCTGAATGTATTCAGGAAAAAACGCATACGCCCTTTTTGGCCAACCAAGCACCCGGGGAGAGCAAATCGGCACTACAAAGAAATCTCACTCCCCCCCCGGGCAAAAGAGCCATCCGGAAAATGTCTAAAAACCAGAAAGGCAGGACAGGCCAAGGAGATAAGGGAGCCTTGTTCAGTTGCCGGGAGGGATGCAAAATGCCAACAGCCACTCTGGAGAAGCGTATGCTCGTTCCTAAAACACGTACAGAACAGAACCACAGAGCATAGGGCACCTCCACACGTGGGCCTATATCTTGGGAAAACTAAAAATCAACCAGACGCAGGCACCCCAAAGTTTAGGGCTTCTCTCTTTACAACAACCTCGACTTCGGGGCACCCTTCATCTTCCGGGGAAGAGTGAAATGGACCAAGAATTTGTGCTACTTAGGTACGAATGAATATCCCTCAGCCATGGAATCCATGTCATAAGGCTGGTTCCAGCATAATGAGTGGATTGAGGTACGATGATGCTAAGTGAAATCTGTCCCACAGAAAAAGAAACTTGGGATATCACTTAGAGAGGGAATGTACAAATCGCTACCCACGACCCGAATGACAAAAGAGAACAGACTCACGCTTTTCGAAAACACACTTAGGCCTGCTTAAGCGGAAAGGTGAGGTGGCGTGATGCATAAAACACGACTTGGAAATGAGCACAGATACCGGTCGGAAAAGCAAATATATAATAGACACCACCTACTCCTTGCTCAGTGAACAGGACTCAACAGCTCCTATTCATCACAGAAGAATATATCAGACTCGTAAGCATCTGAAAACCTAAGTATTGATATCTCTCTGTAAGTGAATCAAGTGTGTGTCAAGCGGCATCAACACAGCACTGAAAATCAGCTAAAGCCCATTCTAAAAATACATTTCCAAAACACAGAAGAAAGAAGCACGGCGAGAGGGAGGGAAATTCGGCCAAAATGCGTTCAGGGGCTGTGATGCAACCAGGATTGACCACATCGACACCCACAGCGGCAGAAGACATAAGGCTGGATACTCCTCAGGCTGAGAGGATTGCTGAGGTTGGAGGAGCAAAGGCAGAGCCTCTAGAGTTATCCTGCGTGCTACCCATTCCATGGGTCCCACCTCTCCAGGTTCAAGGCAACTTTCCTACAGCCAAACCACTCATGGGAATCCCAGGGGATGGTACACCGTGTGATCGGGAAAGCTTTCGAAAGCGCACCTCATTTTTCACCTCCGGGTGCTAGCGTCCGCCATTCCAGCCGCTTGACTAACAATTCGCCCACTTGCAGGATCAGCGTCCTGACACTCCTCTTTCGTAGTCTCTGCAAGTGGTCCGAAGGATGACCTGGCAGAGGGGGAACCAATGAGAGACCAGCTGGCGGTGTTCGGACAGGCCCACGTCACTCTAATTTCCCATCACGAAGAGGAATTCACCAAAGGCTCGGCCTGCCTCGCCGCAAGCACAACAGGGCCTGAAGCAATCTGGCGCTATTGCGGCCAGCTCACACCAAAGCGAGCTGCCAAACGGAGCTCTGGGGCACTGCACTTCACAAACCTGCCGAGCTCTAAATGATAACACTCGTCCAAAAACATACTGAGGTAAGGCCACGAAGGGGATTTGAACGCAAGGCAGAATTGCACGAAACGGAGTTCAGGAGGTAGATGGGAATGGCCTTCCCAGCACAGGAAAAGCGGCAGAACGTGGACAATGATGCAGTTGGCCAAAAAGGGCGTATGCGTTTTTTCCTGAATATATTCAGGAAAAAACGCATACGCCCTTTTTGGCCAACCAAGCACCCGGGGAGAGCAAATCGGCACTACAAAGAAATCTCACTCCCCCCCCGGGCAAAAGAGCCATCCGGAAAATGTCTAAAAACCAGAAAGGCAGGACAGGCCAAGGAGATAAGGGAGCCTTGTTCAGTTGCCGGGAGGGACGCAAAATGCCAACAGCCACTCTGGAGAAGCGTATGCTCGTTCCTAAAACACGTACAGAACAGAACCACAGAGCATAGGGCACCTCCACACGTGGGCCTATATCTTGGGAAAACTAAAAATCAACCAGACGCAGGCACCCCAAAGTTTAGGGCTTCTCTCTTTACAACAACCTCGACTTCGGGACACCCTTCATCTGCCGGGGAAGAGAGAAATGGACCAAGAATTTGTGCTACTTAGGTACGAGGGAATATCCCTCAGCCATGGAATCCATGTCATAAGGCTGGTTCCAGCATAATGACTGGATTGAGGTACGATGATGCTAAGTGAAATCTGTCCCACAGAAAAAGAAACTTGGGATATCACTTAGAGAGGGAATGTACAAATCGCTACCCACGACCCGAATGACAAAAGAGAACAGACTCACGCTTTTCGAAAACACACTTAGGCCTGCTTAAGCGGAAAGGTGAGGTGGCGTGATGCATAAAACACGACTTGGAAATGAGCACAGATACCGGTCGGAAAAGCAAATATATAATAGACACCACCTACTCCTTGCTCAGTGAACAGGACTCAACAGCTCCTATTCATCACAGAAGAATATATCAGACTCGTAAGCATCTGAAAACCTAAGTATTGATATCTCTCTGTAAGTGAATCAAGTGTGTGTCAAGCGGCATCAACACAGCACTGAAAATCAGCTAAAGCCCATTCTAAAAATACATTTCCAAAACACAGAAGAAAGAAGCACGGCGAGAGGGAGGGAAATTCTGCCAAAAAGCGTGCAGGGGCTGTGATGCAACCAGGATTGACCACATCTACACCCACAGCGGCAGAAGACATAAGGCTGGATACTCCTCAGGCTGAGAGGATTGCTGAGGTTGGAGGAGCAAAGGTAGAGCCTCTAGAGTTATACTGCGTGCTACCCATTCCATGGGTCCCACCTCTCCAGGTTCAAGGCAACTTTCCTACAGCCAAACCACTCATGGGAATCCCAGGGGATGGTACACCGTGTGATCGGGAAAGCTTTCGAAAGCGCACCTCATTTTTCACCTCCGGGTGCTAGCGTCCGCCATTCCAGCCGCTTGACTAACAATTCGCCCACTTGCAGGATCAGCGTCTTGACACTCCTCTTTCGTAGTCTCTGCAAGTGGTCCGAAGGATGACCTGGAAGAGGGGGAACCAATGAGAGACCAGCTGGCGGTGTTCGGACAGGCCCACGTCACTCTAATTTCCCATCACGAAGAGGAATTCACCAAAGGCTCGGCCTGCCTCGCCGCAAGCACAACAGGGCCTGAAGCAATCTGGCGCTATTGCGGCCAGCTCACACCAAAGCGAGCTGCCAAACGGAGCTCTGGGGCACTGCACTTCACAAACCTGCCGAGCTCTAAATGATAACACTCGTCCAAAAACATACTGAGGTAAGGCCACGAAGGGGATTTGAACGCAAGGCAGAATTGCACGAAACGGAGTTCAGGAGGTAGATGGGAATGGCCTTCCCAGCACAGGAAAAGCGGCAGAACGTGGACAATGATGCAGTTGGCCAAAAAGGGCGTATGCGTTTTCTCCTGAATGTATTCAGGAAAAAACGCATACGCCCTTTTTGGCCAACCAAGCACCCGGGGAGAGCAAATCGGCACTACAAAGAAATCTCACTCCCCCCCCCGGGCAAAACAGCCATCCGGAAAATGTCTAAAAACCAGAAAGGCAGGACAGGCCAAGGAGATAAGGGAGCCTTGTTCAGTTGCCGGGAGGGATGCAAAATGCCAACAGCCACTCTGGAGAAGCGTATGCTCGTTCCTAAAACACGTACAGAACAGAACCACAGAGCATAGGGCACCTCCACAGGTGGGCCTATATCTTGGGAAAACTAAAAATCAACCAGACGCAGGCACCCCAAAGTTTAGGGCTTCTCTCTTTACAACAACCTCGACTTCGGGGCACCCTTCATCTTCCGAGGAAGAGTGAAATGGACCAAGAATTTGTGCTACTTAGGTACGAATGAATATCCCTCAGCCATGGAATCCATGTCATAAGGCTGGTTCCAGCATAATGAGTGGATTGAGGTACGATGATGCTAAGTGAAATCTGTCCCACAGAAAAAGAAACTTGGGATATCACTTAGAGAGGGAATGTACAAATCGCTACCCACGACCCGAATGACAAAAGAGAACAGACTCACGCTTTTCGAAAACACACTTAGGCCTGCTTAAGCGGAAAGGTGAGGTGGCGTGATGCATAAAACACGACTTGGAAATGAGCACAGATACCGGTCGGAAAAGCAAATATATAATAGACACCACCTACTCCTTGCTCAGTGAACAGGACTCAACAGCTCCTATTCATCACAGAAGAATATATCAGACTCGTAAGCATCTGAAAACCTAAGTATTGATATCTCTCTGTAAGTGAATCAAGTGTGTGTCAAGCGGCATCAACACAGCACTGAAAATCAGCTAAAGCCCATTCTAAAAATACATTTCCAAAACACAGAAGAAAGAAGCACGGCGAGAGGGAGGGAAATTCGGCCAAAATGCGTTCAGGGGCTGTGATGCAACCAGGATTGACCACATCGACACCCACAGCGGCAGAAGACATAAGGCTGGATACTCCTCAGGCTGAGAGGATTGCTGAGGTTGGAGGAGCAAAGGCAGAGCCTCTAGAGTTATCCTGCGTGCTACCCATTCCATGGGTCCCACCTCTCCAGGTTCAAGGCAACTTTCCTACAGCCAAACCACTCATGGGAATCCCAGGGGATGGTACACCGTGTGATCGGGAAAGCTTTCGAAAGCGCACCTCATTTTTCACCTCCGGGTGCTAGCGTCCGCCATTCCAGCCGCTTGACTAACAATTCGCCCACTTGCAGGATCAGCGTCCTGACACTCCTCTTTCGTAGTCTCTGCAAGTGGTCCGAAGGATGACCTGGCAGAGGGGGAACCAATGAGAGACCAGCTGGCGGTGTTCGGACAGGCCCACGTCACTCTAATTTCCCATCACGAAGAGGAATTCACCAAAGGCTCGGCCTGCCTCGCCGCAAGCACAACAGGGCCTGAAGCAATCTGGCGCTATTGCGGCCAGCTCACACCAAAGCGAGCTGCCAAACGGAGCTCTGGGGCACTGCACTTCACAAACCTGCCGAGCTCTAAATGATAACACTCGTCCAAAAACATACTGAGGTAAGGCCACGAAGGGGATTTGAACGCAAGGCAGAATTGCACGAAACGGAGGTCAGGAGGTAGATGGGAATGGCCTTCCCAGCACAGGAAAAGCGGCAGAACGTGGACAATGATGCAGTTGGCCAAAAAGGGCGTATGCGTTTTTTCCTGAATATATTCAGGAAAAAACGCATACGCCCTTTTTGGCCAACCAAGCACCCGGGGAGAGCAAATCGGCACTACAAAGAAATCTCACTCCCCCCCCGGGCAAAAGAGCCATCCGGAAAATGTCTAAAAACCAGAAAGGCAGGACAGGCCAAGGAGATAAGGGAGCCTTGTTCAGTTGCCGGGAGGGACGCAAAATGCCAACAGCCACTCTGGAGAAGCGTATGCTCGTTCCTAAAACACGTACAGAACAGAACCACAGAGCATAGGGCACCTCCACACGTGGGCCTATATCTTGGGAAAACTAAAAATCAACCAGACGCAGGCACCCCAAAGTTTAGGGCTTCTCTCTTTACAACAACCTCGACTTCGGGGCACCCTTCATCTTCCGGGGAAGAGTGAAATGGACCAAGAATTTGTGCTACTTAGGTACGAATGAATATCCCTCAGCCATGGAATCCATGTCATAAGGCTGGTTCCAGCATAATGAGTGGATTGAGGTACGATGATGCTAAGTGAAATCTGTCCCACAGAAAAAGAAACTTGGGATATCACTTAGAGAGGGAATGTACAAATCGCTACCCACGACCCGAATGACAAAAGAGAACAGACTCACGCTTTTCGAAAACACACTTAGGCCTGCTTAAGCGGAAAGGTGAGGTGGCGTGATGCATACAACACGACTTGGAAATGAGCACAGATACCGGTCGGAAAAGCAAATATATAATAGACACCACCTACTCCTTGCTCAGTGAACAGGACTCAACAGCTCCTATTCATCACAGAAGAATATATCAGACTCGTAAGCATCTGAAAACCTAAATATTGATATCTCTCTGTAAGTGAATCAAGTGTGTGTCAAGCGGCATCAACACAGCACTGAAAATCAGCTAAAGCCCATTCTAAAAATACATTTCCAAAACACAGAAGAAAGAAGCACGGCGAGAGGGAGGGAAATTCGGCCAAAATGCGTTCAGGGGCTGTGATGCAACCAGGATTGACCACATCGACACCCACAGCGGCAGAAGACATAAGGCTGGATACTCCTCAGGCTGAGAGGATTGCTGAGGTTGGAGGAGCAAAGGCAGAGCCTCTAGAGTTATCCTGCGTGCTACCCATTCCATGGGTCCCACCTCTCCAGGTTCAAGGCAACTTTCCTACAGCCAAACCACTCATGGGAATCCCAGGGGATGGTACACCGTGTGATCGGGAAAGCTTTCGAAAGCGCACCTCATTTTTCACCTCCGGGTGCTAGCGTCCGCCATTCCAGCCGCTTGACTAACAATTCGCCCACTTGCAGGATCAGCGTCCTGACACTCCTCTTTCGTAGTCTCTGCAAGTGGTCCGAAGGATGACCTGGCAGAGGGGGAACCAATGAGAGACCAGCTGGCGGTGTTCGGACAGGCCCACGTCACTCTAATTTCCCATCACGAAGAGGAATTCACCAAAGGCTCGGCCTGCCTCGCCGCAAGCACAACAGGGCCTGAAGCAATCTGGCGCTATTGCGGCCAGCTCACACCAAAGCAAGCTGCCAAACGGAACTCTGGGGCACTGCACTTCACAAACCTGCCGAGCTCTAAATGATAACACTCGTCCAAAAACATACTGAGGTAAGGCCACGAAGGGGATTTGAACGCAAGGCAGAATTGCACGAAACGGAGTTCAGGAGGTAGATGGGAATGGCCTTCCCAGCACAGGAAAAGCGGCAGAACGTGGACAATGATGCAGTTGGCCAAAAAGGGCGTATGCGTTTTTTCCTGAATATATTCAGGAAAAAACGCATACGCCCTTTTTGGCCAACCAAGCACCCGGGGAGAGCAAATCGGCACTACAAAGAAATCTCACTCCCCCCCCGGGCAAAAGAGCCATCCGGAAAATGTCTAAAAACCAGAAAGGCAGGACAGGCCAAGGAGATAAGGGAGCCTTGTTCAGTTGCCGGGAGGGACGCAAAATGCCAACAGCCACTCTGGAGAAGCGTATGCTCGTTCCTAAAACACGTACAGAACAGAACCACAGAGCATAGGGCACCTCCACACGTGGGCCTATATCTTGGGAAAACTAAAAATCAACCAGACGCAGGCACCCCAAAGTTTAGGGCTTCTCTCTTTACAACAACCTCGACTTCGGGACACCCTTCATCTGCCGGGGAAGAGAGAAATGGACCAAGAATTTGTGCTACTTAGGTACGAGGGAATATCCCTCAGCCATGGAATCCATGTCATAAGGCTGGTTCCAGCATAATGACTGGATTGAGGTACGATGATGCTAAGTGAAATCTGTCCCACAGAAAAAGAAACTTGGGATATCACTTAGAGAGGGAATGTACAAATCGCTACCCACGACCCGAATGACAAAAGAGAACAGACTCACGCTTTTCGAAAACACACTTAGGCCTGCTTAAGCGGAAAGGTGAGGTGGCGTGATGCATAAAACACGACTTGGAAATGAGCACAGATACCGGTCGGAAAAGCAAATATATAATAGACACCACCTACTCCTTGCTCAGTGAACAGGACTCAACAGCTCCTATTCATCACAGAAGAATATATCAGACTCGTAAGCATCTGAAAACCTAAGTATTGATATCTCTCTGTAAGTGAATCAAGTGTGTGTCAAGCGGCATCAACACAGCACTGAAAATCAGCTAAAGCCCATTCTAAAAATACATTTCCAAAACACAGAAGAAAGAAGCACGGCGAGAGGGAGGGAAATTCTGCCAAAAAGCGTGCAGGGGCTGTGATGCAACCAGGATTGACCACATCTACACCCACAGCGGCAGAAGACATAAGGCTGGATACTCCTCAGGCTGAGAGGATTGCTGAGGTTGGAGGAGCAAAGGTAGAGCCTCTAGAGTTATACTGCGTGCTACCCATTCCATGGGTCCCACCTCTCCAGGTTCAAGGCAACTTTCCTACAGCCAAACCACTCATGGGAATCCCAGGGGATGGTACACCGTGTGATCGGGAAAGCTTTCGAAAGCGCACCTCATTTTTCACCTCCGGGTGCTAGCGTCCGCCATTCCAGCCGCTTGACTAACAATTCGCCCACTTGCAGGATCAGCGTCTTGACACTCCTCTTTCGTAGTCTCTGCAAGTGGTCCGAAGGATGACCTGGAAGACGGGGAACCAATGAGAGACCAGCTGGCGGTGTTCGGACAGGCCCACGTCACTCTAATTTCCCATCACGAAGAGGAATTCACCAAAGGCTCGGCCTGCCTCGCCGCAAGCACAACAGGGCCTGAAGCAATCTGGCGCTATTGCGGCCAGCTCACACCAAAGCGAGCTGCCAAACGGAGCTCTGGGGCACTGCACTTCACAAACCTGCCGAGCTCTAAATGATAACACTCGTCCAAAAACATACTGAGGTAAGGCCACGAAGGGGATTTGAACGCAAGGCAGAATTGCACGAAACGGAGTTCAGGAGGTAGATGGGAATGGCCTTCCCAGCACAGGAAAAGCGGCAGAACGTGGACAATGATGCAGTTGGCCAAAAAGGGCGTATGCGTTTTTTCCTGTATGTATTCAGGAAAAAACGCATACGCCCTTTTTGGCCAACCAAGCACCCGGGGAGAGCAAATCGGCACTACAAAGAAATCTCACTCCCCCCCCCGGGCAAAAGAGCCATCCGGAAAATGTCTAAAAGCCAGAAAGGCAGGACAGGCCAAGGAGATAAGGGAGCCTTGTTCAGTTGCCGGGAGGGACACAAAATGCCAACAGCCACTCTGGAGAAGCGTATGCTCGTTCCTAAAACACGTACAGAACAGAACCACAGAGCATAGGGCACCTCCACACGTGGGCCTATATCTTGGGAAAACTAAAAATCAACCAGACGCAGGCACCCCAAAGTTTAGGGCTTCTCTCTTTACAACAACCTCGACTTCGGGGCACCCTTCATCTTCCGGGGAAGAGAGAAATGGACCAAGAATTTGTGCTACTTAGGTACGAGGGAATATCCCTCAGCCATGGAATCCATGTCATAAGGCTGGTTCCAGCATAATGACTGGATTGAGGTACGATGATGCTAAGTGAAATCTGTCCCACAGAAAAAGAAACTTGGGATATCACTTAGAGAGGGAATGTACAAATCGCTACCCACGACCCGAATGACAAAAGAGAACAGACTCACGCTTTTCGAAAACACTCTTAGGCCTGCTTAAGCGGAAAGGTGAGGTGGCGTGATGCATAAAACACGACTTGGAAATGAGCACAGATACCGGTTGGAAAAGCAAATATATAATAGACACCACCTACTCCTTGCTCAGTGAACAGGACTCAACAGCTCCTATTCATCACAGAAGAATATATCAGACTCGTAAGCATCTGAAAACCTAAGTATTGATATCTCTCTGTAAGTGAATCAAGTGTGTGTCAAGCGGCATCAACACAGCACTGAAAATCAGCTAAAGCCCATTCTAAAAATACATTTCCAAAACACAGAAGAAAGAAGCACGGCGAGAGGGAGGGAAATTCTGCCAAAATGCGTTCAGGGGCTGTGATGCAACCAGGATTGACCACATCTACACCCACAGCGGCAGAAGACATAAGGCTGGATACTCCTCAGGCTGAGAGGATTGCTGAGGTTGGAGGAGCAAAGGTAGAGCCTCTAGAGTTATACTGCGTGCTACCCATTCCATGGGTCCCACCTCTCCAGGTTCAAGGCAACTTTCCTACAGCCAAACCACTCATGGGAATCCCAGGGGATGGTACACCGTGTGATCGGGAAAGCTTTCGAAAGCGCACCTCATTTTTCACCTCCGGGTGCTAGCGTCCGCCATTCCAGCCGCTTGACTAACAATTCCCCCACTTGCAGGATCAGCGTCTTGACACTCCTCTTTCGTAGTCGCTGCAAGTGGTCCGAAGGATGAACTGGATGAGGGGCAACTAATGAGAGACCAGCTGGCGGTGTTCGGACAGGCCCACGTCACTCTAATTTCCCATCACGAAGAGGAATTCACCAAAGGCTCGGCCTGCCTCGCCGCAAGCACAACAGGGCCTGAAGCAATCTTGCGCTATTGCGGCCAGCTCACACCAAAGCGAGCTGCCAAACGGAGCTCTGGGGCACTGCACTTCACAAACCTGCCGAGCTCTAAATGATAACCCTCGTCCAAAAACATACTGAGGTAAGGCCACGAAGGGGATTTGAACGCAAGGCAAAATTGCACGAAACGGAGTTCAGGAGGTAGATGGGAATGGCCTTCCCAGCACAGGAAAAGCGGCAGAACGTGGACAATGATGCAGTTGGCCAAAAAGGGCGTATGCGTTTTTTCCTGAATATATTCAGGAAAAAACGCATACGCCCTTTTTGGCCAACCAAGCACCCGGGGAGAGCAAATCGGCACTACAAAGAAATCTCACTCCCCCCCCCCCCCCGGGCAAAAGAGCCATCCGGAAAATGTCTAAAAACCAGAAAGGCAGGACAGGCCAAGGAGATAAGGGAGCCTTGTTCAGTTGCCGGGAGGGACGCAAAATGCCAACAGCCACTCTGGAGAAGCGTATGCTCGTTCCTAAAACACGTACAGAACAGAACCACAGAGCATAGGGCACCTCCACACGTGGGCCTATATCTTGGGAAAACTAAAAATCAACCAGACGCAGGCACCCCAAAGTTTAGGGCTTCTCTCTTTACAACAACCTCGACTTCGGGACACCCTTCATCTGCCGGGGAAGAGAGAAATGGACCAAGAATTTGTGCTACTTAGGTACGAGGGAATATCCCTCAGCCATGGAATCCATGTCATAAGGCTGGTTCCAGCATAATGAGTGGATTGAGGTACGATGATGGTAAGTGAAATCTGTCCCACAGAAAAAGAAACTTGGGATATCACTTAGAGAGGGAATGTACAAATCGCTACCCACGACCCGAATGACAAAAGAGAACAGACTCACGCTTTTCGAAAACACACTTAGGCCTGCTTAAGCGGAAAGGTGAGGTGGCGTGATGCATAAAACACGACTTGGAAATGAGCACAGATACCGGTCGGAAAAGCAAATATATAATAGACACCACCTACTCCTTGCTCAGTGAACAGGACTCAACAGCTCCTATTCATCACAGAAGAATATATCAGACTCGTAAGCATCTGAAAACCTAAGTATTGATATCTCTCTGTAAGTGAATCAAGTGTGTGTCAAGCGGCATCAACACAGCACTGAAAATCAGCTAAAGCCCATTCTAAAAATACATTTCCAAAACACAGAAGAAAGAAGCACGGCGAGAGGGAGGGAAATTCGGCCAAAATGCGTTCAGGGGCTGTGATGCAACCAGGATTGACCACATCTACACCCACAGCGGCAGAAGACATAAGGCTGGATACTCCTCAGGCTGAGAGGATTGCTGAGGTTGGAGGAGCAAAGGTAGAGCCTCTAGAGTTATACTGCGTGCTACCCATTCCATGGGTCCCACCTCTCCAGGTTCAAGGCAACTTTCCTACAGCCAAACCACTCATGGGAATCCCAGGGGATGGTACACCGTGTGATCGGGAAAGCTTTCGAAAGCGCACCTCATTTTTCACCTCCGGGTGCTAGCGTCCGCCATTCCAGCCGCTTGACTAACAATTCGCCCACTTGCAGAATCAGCGTCTTGACACTCCTCTTTCGTAGTCTCTGCAAGTGGTCCGAAGGATGACCTGGAAGAGGGGGAACCAATGAGAGACCAGCTGGCGGTGTTCGGACAGGCCCACGTCACTCTAATTTCCCATCACGAAGAGGAATTCACCAAAGGCTCGGCCTGCCTCGCCGCAAGCACAACAGGGCCTGAAGCAATCTGGCGCTATTGCGGCCAGCTCACACCAAAGCGAGCTGCCAAACGGAGCTCTGGGGCACTGCACTTCACAAACCTGCCGAGCTCTAAATGATAACACTCGTCCAAAAACATACTGAGGTAAGGCCACGAAGGGGATTTGAACGCAAGGCAGAATTGCACGAAACGGAGTTCAGGAGGTAGATGGGAATGGCCTTCCCAGCACAGGAAAAGCGGCAGAACGTGGACAATGATGCAGTTGGCCAAAAAGGGCGTATGCGTTTTTTCCTGAATGTATTCAGGAAAAAACGCATACGCCCTTTTTGGCCAACCAAGCACCCGGGGAGAGCAAATCGGCACTACAAAGAAATCTCACTCCCCCCCCCCGGGCAAAAGAGCCATCCGGAAAATGTCTAAAAGCCAGAAAGGCAGGACAGGCCAAGGAGATAAGGGAGCCTTGTTCAGTTGCCGGGAGGGACACAAAATGCCAACAGCCACTCTGGAGAAGCGTATGCTCGTTCCTAAAACACGTACAGAACAGAAACACAGAGCATAGGGCACCTCCACACGTGGGCCTATATCTTGGGAAAACTAAAAATCAACCAGACGCAGGCACCCCAAAGTTTAGGGCTTCTCTCTTTACAACAACCTCGACTTCGGGGCACCCTTCTTCTTCCGGGGAAGAGAGAAATGGACCAAGAATTTGTGCTACTTAGGTACGAGGGAATATCCCTCAGCCATGGAATCCATGTCATAAGGCTGGTTCCAGCATAATGACTGGATTGAGGTACGATGATGCTAAGTGAAATCTGTCCCACAGAAAAAGAAACTTGGGATATCACTTAGAGAGGGAATGTACAAATCGCTACCCACGACCCGAATGACAAAAGAGAACAGACTCACGCTGTTCGAAAACACACTTAGGCCTGCTTAAGCGGAAAGGTGAGGTGGCGTGATGCACAAAACACGACTTGGAAATGAGCACAGATACCGGTTGGAAAAGCAAATATATAATAGACACCACCTACTCCTTGCTCAGTGAACAGGACTCAACAGCTCCTATTCATCACAGAAGAATATATCAGACTCGTAAGCATCTGAAACCCTAAGTATTGATATCTCTCTGTAAGTGAATCAAGTGTGTGTCAAGCGGCATCAACACAGCACTGAAAATCAGCTAAAGCCCATTCTAAAAATACATTTCCAAAACACAGAAGAAAGAAGCACGGCGAGAGGGAGGGAAATTCGGCCAAAATGCGTTCAGGGGCTGTGATGCAACCAGGATTGACCACATCTACACCCACAGCGGCAGAAGACATAAGGCTGGATACTCCTCAGGCTGAGAGGATTGCTGAGGTTGGAGGAGCAAAGGTAGAGCCTCTAGAGTTATACTGCGTGCTACCCATTCCAAGGGTCCCACCTCTCCAGGTTCAAGGAAACTTTCCTACAGCCAAACCACTCATGGGAATCCCAGGGGATGTACACCGTGTGATCGGGAAAGCTTTCGAAAGCGCACCTCATTTTTCACCTCCGGTTGCTAGCGTCCGCCATTCCAGCCGCTTGTCTAACAATTCCCCCACTTGTAGGATCAGCGTCTTGACACTCCTCTTTCGTAGTCTCTGCAAGTGGTCCGAAGGATGACCTGGAAGACGGGGAACCAATGAGAGACCAGCTGGCGGTGTTCGGACAGGCCCACGTCACTCTAATTTCCCATCACGAAGAGGAATTCACCAAAGGCTCGGCCTGCCTCGCCGCAAGCCCAACGGGACCTGAAGCAATCTGGCGCTATTGCGGCCAGCTCACACCAAAGCGAGCTGCCAAACGGAGCTCTGGGGCACTGCACTTCACAAACCTGCCGAGCTCTAAATGATAACCCTCGTCCAAAAACATACTGAGGTAAGGCCACGAAGGGGATTTGAACGCAAGGCAGAATTGCACGAAACGGAGTTCAGGAGGTAGATGGGAATGGCCTTCCCAGCACAGGAAAAGCGGCAGAACGTGGACAATGATGCAGTTGGCCAAAAAGGGCGTATGCGTTTTTTCCTGAATATATTCAGGAAAAAACGCATACGCCCTTTTTGGCCAACCAAGCACCCGGGGAGAGCAAATCGGCACTACAAAGAAATCTCACTCCCCCCCCCCGGGCAAAAGAGCCATCCGGAAAATGTCTAAAAACCAGAAAGGCAGGACAGGCCAAGGAGATAAGGGAGCCTTGTTCAGTTGCCGGGAGGGACGCAAAATGCCAACAGCCACTCTGGAGAAGCGTATGCTCGTTCCTAAAACACGTACAGAACAGAACCACAGAGCATAGGGCACCTCCACACGTGGGCCTATATCTTGGGAAAACTAAAAATCAACCAGACGCAGGCACCCCAAAGTTTAGGGCTTCTCTCTTTACAACAACCTCGACTTCGGGACACCCTTCATCTGCCGGGGAAGAGAGAAATGGACCAAGAATTTGTGCTACTTAGGTACGAGGGAATATCCCTCAGCCATGGAATCCATGTCATAAGGCTGGTTCCAGCATAATGAGTGGATTGAGGTACGATGATGCTAAGTGAAATCTGTCCCACAGAAAAAGAAACTTGGGATATCACTTAGAGAGGGAATGTACAAATCGCTACCCACGACCCGAATGACAAAAGAGAACAGACTCACGCTTTTCGAAAACACACTTAGGCCTGCTTAAGCGGAAAGGTGAGGTGGCGTGATGCATAAAACACGACTTGGAAATGAGCACAGATACCGGTCGGAAAAGCAAATATATCATAGACACCACCTACTCCTTGCTCAGTGAACAGGACTCAACAGCTCCTATTCATCACAGAAGAATATATCAGACTCGTAAGCATCTGAAAACCTAAGTATTGATATCTCTCTGTAAGTGAATCAAGTGTGTGTCAAGCGGCATCAACACAGCACTGAAAATCAGCTAAAGCCCATTCTAAAAATACATTTCCAAAACACAGAAGAAAGAAGCACGGCGAGAGGGAGGGAAATTCTGCCAAAAAGCGTGCAGGGGCTGTGATGCAACCAGGATTGACCACATCTACACCCACAGCGGCAGAAGACATAAGGCTGGATACTCCTCAGGCTGAGAGGATTGCTGAGGTTGGAGGAGCAAAGGTAGAGCCTCTAGAGTTATACTGCGTGCTACCCATTCCATGGGTCCCACCTCTCCAGGTTCAAGGCAACTTTCCTACAGCCAAACCACTCATGGGAATCCCAGGGGATGGTACACCGTGTGATCGGCAAAGCTTTCGAAAGCGCACCTCATTTTTCACCTCCGGGTGCTAGCGTCCGCCATTCCAGCCGCTTGACTAACAATTCGCCCACTTGCAGGATCAGCGTCTTGACACTCCTCTTTCGTAGTCTCTGCAAGTGGTCCGAAGGATGACCTGGAAGACGGGGAACCAATGAGAGACCAGCTGGCGGTGTTCGGACAGGCCCACGTCACTCTAATTTCCCATCACGAAGAGGAATTCACCAAAGGCTCGGCCTGCCTCGCCGCAAGCACAACAGGGCCTGAAGCAATCTGGCGCTATTGCGGCCAGCTCACACCAAAGCGAGCTGCCAAACGGAGCTCTGGGGCACTGCACTTCACAAACCTGCCGAGCTCTAAATGATAACACTCGTCCAAAAACATACTGAGGTAAGGCCACGAAGGGGATTTGAACGCAAGGCAGAATTGCACGAAACGGAGTTCAGGAGGTAGATGGGAATGGCCTTCCCAGCACAGGAAAAGCGGCAGAACGTGGACAATGATGCAGTTGGCCAAAAAGGGCGTATGCGTTTTTTCCTGTATGTATTCAGGAAAAAACGCATACGCCCTTTTTGGCCAACCAAGCACCCGGGGAGAGCAAATCGGCACTACAAAGAAATCTCACTCCCCCCCCCGGGCAAAAGAGCCATCCGGAAAATGTCTAAAAGCCAGAAAGGCAGGACAGGCCAAGGAGATAAGGGAGCCTTGTTCAGTTGCCGGGAGGGACACAAAATGCCAACAGCCACTCTGGAGAAGCGTATGCTCGTTCCTAAAACACGTACAGAACAGAACCACAGAGCATAGGGCACCTCCACACGTGGGCCTATATCTTGGGAAAACTAAAAATCAACCAGACGCAGGCACCCCAAAGTTTAGGGCTTCTCTCTTTACAACAACCTCGACTTCGGGGCACCCTTCATCTTCCGGGGAAGAGAGAAATGGACCAAGAATTTGTGCTACTTAGGTACGAGGGAATATCCCTCAGCCATGGAATCCATGTCATAAGGCTGGTTCCAGCATAATGACTGGATTGAGGTACGATGATGCTAAGTGAAATCTGTCCCACAGAAAAAGAAACTTGGGATATCACTTAGAGAGGGAATGTACAAATCGCTACCCACGACCCGAATGACAAAAGAGAACAGACTCACGCTTTTCGAAAACACTCTTAGGCCTGCTTAAGCGGAAAGGTGAGGTGGCGTGATGCATAAAACACGACTTGGAAATGAGCACAGATACCGGTTGGAAAAGCAAATATATAATAGACACCACCTACTCCTTGCTCAGTGAACAGGACTCAACAGCTCCTATTCATCACAGAAGAATATATCAGACTCGTAAGCATCTGAAAACCTAAGTATTGATATCTCTCTGTAAGTGAATCAAGTGTGTGTCAAGCGGCATCAACACAGCACTGAAAATCAGCTAAAGCCCATTCTAAAAATACATTTCCAAAACACAGAAGAAAGAAGCACGGCGAGAGGGAGGGAAATTCTGCCAAAATGCGTTCAGGGGCTGTGATGCAACCAGGATTGACCACATCTACACCCACAGCGGCAGAAGACATAAGGCTGGATACTCCTCAGGCTGAGAGGATTGCTGAGGTTGGAGGAGCAAAGGTAGAGCCTCTAGAGTTATACTGCGTGCTACCCATTCCATGGGTCCCACCTCTCCAGGTTCAAGGCAACTTTCCTACAGCCAAACCACTCATGGGAATCCCAGGGGATGGTACACCGTGTGATCGGGAAAGCTTTCGAAAGCGCACCTCATTTTTCACCTCCGGGTGCTAGCGTCCGCCATTCCAGCCGCTTGACTAACAATTCCCCCACTTGCAGGATCAGCGTCTTGACACTCCTCTTTCGTAGTCGCTGCAAGTGGTCCGAAGGATGAACTGGATGAGGGGCAACTAATGAGAGACCAGCTGGCGGTGTTCGGACAGGCCCACGTCACTCTAATTTCCCATCACGAAGAGGAATTCACCAAAGGCTCGGCCTGCCTCGCCGCAAGCACAACAGGGCCTGAAGCAATCTGGCGCTATTGCGGCCAGCTCACACCAAAGCGAGCTGCCAAACGGAGCTCTGGGGCACTGCACTTCACAAACCTGCCGAGCTCTAAATGATAACCCTCGTCCAAAAACATACTGAGGTAAGGCCACGAAGGGGATTTGAACGCAAGGCAAAATTGCACGAAACGGAGTTCAGGAGGTAGATGGGAATGGCCTTCCCAGCACAGGAAAAGCGGCAGAACGTGGACAATGATGCAGTTGGCCAAAAAGGGCGTATGCGTTTTTTCCTGAATATATTCAGGAAAAAACGCATACGCCCTTTTTGGCCAACCAAGCACCCGGGGAGAGCAAATCGGCACTACAAAGAAATCTCACTCCCCCCCCCCCCCCCCCCCGGGCAAAAGAGCCATCCGGAAAATGTCTAAAAACCAGAAAGGCAGGACAGGCCAAGGAGATAAGGGAGCCTTGTTCAGTTGCCGGGAGGGACGCAAAATGCCAACAGCCACTCTGGAGAAGCGTATGCTCGTTCCTAAAACACGTACAGAACAGAACCACAGAGCATAGGGCACCTCCACACGTGGGCCTATATCTTGGGAAAACTAAAAATCAACCAGACGCAGGCACCCCAAAGTTTAGGGCTTCTCTCTTTACAACAACCTCGACTTCGGGACACCCTTCATCTGCCGGGGAAGAGAGAAATGGACCAAGAATTTGTGCTACTTAGGTACGAGGGAATATCCCTCAGCCATGGAATCCATGTCATAAGGCTGGTTCCAGCATAATGAGTGGATTGAGGTACGATGATGGTAAGTGAAATCTGTCCCACAGAAAAAGAAACTTGGGATATCACTTAGAGAGGGAATGTACAAATCGCTACCCACGACCCGAATGACAAAAGAGAACAGACTCACGCTTTTCGAAAACACACTTAGGCCTGCTTAAGCGGAAAGGTGAGGTGGCGTGATGCATAAAACACGACTTGGAAATGAGCACAGATACCGGTCGGAAAAGCAAATATATAATAGACACCACCTACTCCTTGCTCAGTGAACAGGACTCAACAGCTCCTATTCATCACAGAAGAATATATCAGACTCGTAAGCATCTGAAAACCTAAGTATTGATATCTCTCTGTAAGTGAATCAAGTGTGTGTCAAGCGGCATCAACACAGCACTGAAAATCAGCTAAAGCCCATTCTAAAAATACATTTCCAAAACACAGAAGAAAGAAGCACGGCGAGAGGGAGGGAAATTCGGCCAAAATGCGTTCAGGGGCTGTGATGCAACCAGGATTGACCACATCTACACCCACAGCGGCAGAAGACATAAGGCTGGATACTCCTCAGGCTGAGAGGATTGCTGAGGTTGGAGGAGCAAAGGTAGAGCCTCTAGAGTTATACTGCGTGCTACCCATTCCATGGGTCCCACCTCTCCAGGTTCAAGGCAACTTTCCTACAGCCAAACCACTCATGGGAATCCCAGGGGATGGTACACCGTGTGATCGGGAAAGCTTTCGAAAGCGCACCTCATTTTTCACCTCCGGGTGCTAGCGTCCGCCATTCCAGCCGCTTGACTAACAATTCGCCCACTTGCAGAATCAGCGTCTTGACACTCCTCTTTCGTAGTCTCTGCAAGTGGTCCGAAGGATGACCTGGAAGAGGGGGAACCAATGAGAGACCAGCTGGCGGTGTTCGGACAGGCCCACGTCACTCTAATTTCCCATCACGAAGAGGAATTCACCAAAGGCTCGGCCTGCCTCGCCGCAAGCACAACAGGGCCTGAAGCAATCTGGCGCTATTGCGGCCAGCTCACACCAAAGCGAGCTGCCAAACGGAGCTCTGGGGCACTGCACTTCACAAACCTGCCGAGCTCTAAATGATAACACTCGTCCAAAAACATACTGAGGTAAGGCCACGAAGGGGATTTGAACGCAAGGCAGAATTGCACGAAACGGAGTTCAGGAGGTAGATGGGAATGGCCTTCCCAGCACAGGAAAAGCGGCAGAACGTGGACAATGATGCAGTTGGCCAAAAAGGGCGTATGCGTTTTTTCCTGAATGTATTCAGGAAAAAACGCATACGCCCTTTTTGGCCAACCAAGCACCCGGGGAGAGCAAATCGGCACTACAAAGAAATCTCACTCCCCCCCCCCGGGCAAAAGAGCCATCCGGAAAATGTCTAAAAGCCAGAAAGGCAGGACAGGCCAAGGAGATAAGGGAGCCTTGTTCAGTTGCCGGGAGGGACACAAAATGCCAACAGCCACTCTGGAGAAGCGTATGCTCGTTCCTAAAACACGTACAGAACAGAAACACAGAGCATAGGGCACCTCCACACGTGGGCCTATATCTTGGGAAAACTAAAAATCAACCAGACGCAGGCACCCCAAAGTTTAGGGCTTCTCTCTTTACAACAACCTCGACTTCGGGGCACCCTTCATCTTCCGGGGAAGAGAGAAATGGACCAAGAATTTGTGCTACTTAGGTACGAGGGAATATCCCTCAGCCATGGAATCCATGTCATAAGGCTGGTTCCAGCATAATGACTGGATTGAGGTACGATGATGCTAAGTGAAATCTGTCCCACAGAAAAAGAAACTTGGGATATCACTTAGAGAGGGAATGTACAAATCGCTACCCACGACCCGAATGACAAAAGAGAACAGACTCACGCTGTTCGAAAACACACTTAGGCCTGCTTAAGCGGAAAGGTGAGGTGGCGTGATGCACAAAACACGACTTGGAAATGAGCACAGATACCGGTTGGAAAAGCAAATATATAATAGACACCACCTACTCCTTGCTCAGTGAACAGGACTCAACAGCTCCTATTCATCACAGAAGAATATATCAGACTCGTAAGCATCTGAAACCCTAAGTATTGATATCTCTCTGTAAGTGAATCAAGTGTGTGTCAAGCGGCATCAACACAGCACTGAAAATCAGCTAAAGCCCATTCTAAAAATACATTTCCAAAACACAGAAGAAAGAAGCACGGCGAGAGGGAGGGAAATTCGGCCAAAATGCGTTCAGGGGCTGTGATGCAACCAGGATTGACCACATCTACACCCACAGCGGCAGAAGACATAAGGCTGGATACTCCTCAGGCTG
Source organism: Kogia breviceps (assembly GCF_026419965.1). Taxonomy (NCBI): domain Eukaryota; kingdom Metazoa; phylum Chordata; class Mammalia; order Artiodactyla; family Physeteridae; genus Kogia; species Kogia breviceps. The sequence continues at coordinate 89,741,782 of NC_081318.1, forward strand.
AGAGGATTGCTGAGGTTGGAGGAGCAAAGGTAGAGCCTCTAGAGTTATACTGCGTGCTACCCATTCCATGGGTCCCACCTCTCCAGGTTCAAGGAAACTTTCCTACAGCCAAACCACTCATGGGAATCCCAGGGGATGTACACCGTGTGATCGGGAAAGCTTTCGAAAGCGCACCTCATTTTTCACCTCCGGTTGCTAGCGTCCGCCATTCCAGCCGCTTGTCTAACAATTCCCCCACTTGTAGGATCAGCGTCTTGACACTCCTCTTTCGTAGTCTCTGCAAGTGGTCCGAAGGATGACCTGGAAGACGGGGAACCAATGAGAGACCAGCTGGCGGTGTTCGGACAGGCCCACGTCACTCTAATTTCCCATCACGAAGAGGAATTCACCAAAGGCTCGGCCTGCCTCGCCGCAAGCCCAACGGGACCTGAAGCAATCTGGCGCTATTGCGGCCAGCTCACACCAAAGCGAGCTGCCAAACGGAGCTCTGGGGCACTGCACTTCACAAACCTGCCGAGCTCTAAATGATAACCCTCGTCCAAAAACATACTGAGGTAAGGCCACGAAGGGGATTTGAACGCAAGGCAGAATTGCACGAAACGGAGTTCAGGAGGTAGATGGGAATGGCCTTCCCAGCACAGGAAAAGCGGCAGAACGTGGACAATGATGCAGTTGGCCAAAAAGGGCGTATGCGTTTTTTCCTGAATATATTCAGGAAAAAACGCATACGCCCTTTTTGGCCAACCAAGCACCCGGGGAGAGCAAATCGGCACTACAAAGAAATCTCACTCCCCCCCCCCGGGCAAAAGAGCCATCCGGAAAATGTCTAAAAACCAGAAAGGCAGGACAGGCCAAGGAGATAAGGGAGCCTTGTTCAGTTGCCGGGAGGGACGCAAAATGCCAACAGCCACTCTGGAGAAGCGTATGCTCGTTCCTAAAACACGTACAGAACAGAACCACAGAGCATAGGGCACCTCCACACGTGGGCCTATATCTTGGGAAAACTAAAAATCAACCAGACGCAGGCACCCCAAAGTTTAGGGCTTCTCTCTTTACAACAACCTCGACTTCGGGACACCCTTCATCTGCCGGGGAAGAGAGAAATGGACCAAGAATTTGTGCTACTTAGGTACGAGGGAATATCCCTCAGCCATGGAATCCATGTCATAAGGCTGGTTCCAGCATAATGAGTGGATTGAGGTACGATGATGCTAAGTGAAATCTGTCCCACAGAAAAAGAAACTTGGGATATCACTTAGAGAGGGAATGTACAAATCGCTACCCACGACCCGAATGACAAAAGAGAACAGACTCACGCTTTTCGAAAACACACTTAGGCCTGCTTAAGCGGAAAGGTGAGGTGGCGTGATGCATAAAACACGACTTGGAAATGAGCACAGATACCGGTCGGAAAAGCAAATATATCATAGACACCACCTACTCCTTGCTCAGTGAACAGGACTCAACAGCTCCTATTCATCACAGAAGAATATATCAGACTCGTAAGCATCTGAAAACCTAAGTATTGATATCTCTCTGTAAGTGAATCAAGTGTGTGTCAAGCGGCATCAACACAGCACTGAAAATCAGCTAAAGCCCATTCTAAAAATACATTTCCAAAACACAGAAGAAAGAAGCACGGCGAGAGGGAGGGAAATTCGGCCAAAATGCGTTCAGGGGCTGTGATGCAACCAGGATTGACCACATCTACACCCACAGCGGCAGAAGACATAAGGCTGGATACTCCTCAGGCTGAGAGGATTGCTGAGGTTGGAGGAGCAAAGGCAGAGCCTCTAGAGTTATACTGCGTGCTACCCATTCCATGGGTCCCACCTCTCCAGGTTCAAGGCAACTTTCCTACAGCCAAACCACTCATGGGAATCCCAGGGGATGGTACACCGTGTGATCGGGAAAGCTTTCGAAAGCGCACCTCATTTTTCACCTCCGGGTGCTAGCGTCCGCCATTCCAGCCGCTTGACTAACAATTCGCCCACTTGCAGAATCAGCGTCTTGACACTCCTCTTTCGTAGTCTCTGCAAGTGGTCCGAAGGATGACCTGGAAGAGGGGGAACCAATGAGAGACCAGCTGGCGGTGTTCGGACAGGCCCACGTCACTCTAATTTCCCATCACGAAGAGGAATTCACCAAAGGCTCGGCCTGCCTCGCCGCAAGCACAACAGGGCCTGAAGCAATCTGGCGCTATTGCGGCCAGCTCACACCAAAGCGAGCTGCCAAACGGAGCTCTGGGGCACTGCACTTCACAAACCTGCCGAGCTCTAAATGATAACACTCGTCCAAAAACATACTGAGGTAAGGCCACGAAGGGGATTTGAACGCAAGGCAGAATTGCACGAAACAGAGTTCAGGAGGTAGATGGGAATGGCCTTCCCAGCACAGGAAAAGCGGCAGAACGTGGACAATGATGCAGTTGGCCAAAAAGGGCGTATGCGTTTTTTCCTGAATGTATTCAGGAAAAAACGCATACGCCCTTTTTGGCCAACCAAGCACCCGGGGAGAGCAAATCGGCACTACAAAGAAATCTCACTCCCCCCCCCCGGGCAAAAGAGCCATCCGGAAAATGTCTAAAAGCCAGAAAGGCAGGACAGGCCAAGGAGATAAGGGAGCCTTGTTCAGTTGCCGGGAGGGACACAAAATGCCAACAGCCACTCTGGAGAAGCGTATGCTCGTTCCTAAAACACGTACAGAACAGAACCACAGAGCATAGGGCACCTCCACACGTGGGCCTATATCTTGGGAAAACTAAAAATCAACCAGACGCAGGCACCCCAAAGTTTAGGGCTTCTCTCTTTACAACAACCTCGACTTCGGGGCACCCTTCATCTTCCGGGGAAGAGAGAAATGGACCAAGAATTTGTGCTACTTAGGTACGAGGGAATATCCCTCAGCCATGGAATCCATGTCATAAGGCTGGTTCCAGCATAATGACTGGATTGAGGTACGATGATGCTAAGTGAAATCTGTCCCACAGAAAAAGAAACTTGGGATATCACTTAGAGAGGGAATGTACAAATCGCTACCCACGACCCGAATGACAAAAGAGAACAGACTCACGCTTTTCGAAAACACTCTTAGGCCTGCTTAAGCGGAAAGGTGAGGTGGCGTGATGCACAAAACACGACTTGGAAATGAGCACAGATACCGGTTGGAAAAGCAAATATATAATAGACACCACCTACTCCTTGCTCAGTGAACAGGACTCAACAGCTCCTATTCATCACAGAAGAATATATCAGACTCGTAAGCATCTGAAACCCTAAGTATTGATATCTCTCTGTAAGTGAATCAAGTGTGTGTCAAGCGGCATCAACACAGCACTGAAAATCAGCTAAAGCCCATTCTAAAAATACATTTCCAAAACACAGAAGAAAGAAGCACGGCGAGAGGGAGGGAAATTCGGCCAAAATGCGTTCAGGGGCTGTGATGCAACCAGGATTGACCACATCTACACCCACAGCGGCAGAAGACATAAGGCTGGATACTCCTCAGGCTGAGAGGATTGCTGAGGTTGGAGGAGCAAAGGTAGAGCCTCTAGAGTTATACTGCGTGCTACCCATTCCATGGGTCCCACCTCTCCAGGTTCAAGGAAACTTTCCTACAGCCAAACCACTCATGGGAATCCCAGGGGATGTACACCGTGTGATCGGGAAAGCTTTCGAAAGCGCACCTCATTTTTCACCTCCGGTTGCTAGCGTCCGCCATTCCAGCCGCTTGTCTAACAATTCCCCCACTTGTAGGATCAGCGTCTTGACACTCCTCTTTCGTAGTCTCTGCAAGTGGTCCGAAGGATGACCTGGAAGACGGGGAACCAATGAGAGACCAGCTGGCGGTGTTCGGACAGGCCCACGTCACTCTAATTTCCCATCACGAAGAGGAATTCACCAAAGGCTCGGCCTGCCTCGCCGCAAGCCCAACGGGGCCTGAAGCAATCTGGCGCTATTGCGGCCAGCTCACACCAAAGCGAGCTGCCAAACGGAGCTCTGGGGCACTGCACTTCACAAACCTGCCGAGCTCTAAATGATAACCCTCGTCCAAAAACATACTGAGGTAAGGCCACGAAGGGGATTTGAACGCAAGGCAGAATTGCACGAAACGGAGTTCAGGAGGTAGATGGGAATGGCCTTCCCAGCACAGGAAAAGCGGCAGAACGTGGACAATGATGCAGTTGGCCAAAAAGGGCGTATGCGTTTTTTCCTGAATATATTCAGGAAAAAACGCATACGCCCTTTTTGGCCAACCAAGCACCCGGGGAGAGCAAATCGGCACTACAAAGAAATCTCACTCCCCCCCCCCACCCGGGCAAAAGAGCCATCCGGAAAATGTCTAAAAACCAGAAAGGCAGGACAGGCCAAGGAGATAAGGGAGCCTTGTTCAGTTGCCGGGAGGGACGCAAAATGCCAACAGCCACTCTGGAGAAGCGTATGCTCGTTCCTAAAACACGTACAGAACAGAACCACAGAGCATAGGGCACCTCCACACGTGGGCCTATATCTTGGGAAAACTAAAAATCAACCAGACGCAGGCACCCCAAAGTTTAGGGCTTCTCTCTTTACAACAACCTCGACTTCGGGACACCCTTCATCTGCCGGGGAAGAGAGAAATGGACCAAGAATTTGTGCTACTTAGGTACGAGGGAATATCCCTCAGCCATGGAATCCATGTCATAAGGCTGGTTCCAGCATAATGAGTGGATTGAGGTACGATGATGCTAAGTGAAATCTGTCCCACAGAAAAAGAAACTTGGGATATCACTTAGAGAGGGAATGTACAAATCGCTACCCACGACCCGAATGACAAAAGAGAACAGACTCACGCTTTTCGAAAACACACTTAGGCCTGCTTAAGCGGAAAGGTGAGGTGGCGTGATGCATAAAACACGACTTGGAAATGAGCACAGATACCGGTCGGAAAAGCAAATATATCATAGACACCACCTACTCCTTGCTCAGTGAACAGGACTCAACAGCTCCTATTCATCACAGAAGAATATATCAGACTCGTAAGCATCTGAAAACCTAAGTATTGATATCTCTCTGTAAGTGAATCAAGTGTGTGTCAAGCGGCATCAACACAGCACTGAAAATCAGCTAAAGCCCATTCTAAAAATACATTTCCAAAACACAGAAGAAAGAAGCACGGCGAGAGGGAGGGAAATTCTGCCAAAAAGCGTGCAGGGGCTGTGATGCAACCAGGATTGACCACATCGACACCCACAGCGGCAGAAGACATAAGGCTGGATACTCCTCAGGCTGAGAGGATTGCTGAGGTTGGAGGAGCAAAGGCAGAGCCTCTAGAGTTATACTGCGTGCTACCCATTCCATGGGTCCCACCTCTCCAGGTTCAAGGCAACTTTCCTACAGCCAAACCACTCATGGGAATCCCAGGGGATGGTACACCGTGTGATCGGGAAAGCTTTCGAAAGCGCACCTCATTTTTCACCTCCGGGTGCTAGCGTCCGCCATTCCAGCCGCTTGACTAACAATTCGCCCACTTGCAGAATCAGCGTCTTGACACTCCTCTTTCGTAGTCTCTGCAAGTGGTCCGAAGGATGACCTGGAAGAGGGGGAACCAATGAGAGACCAGCTGGCGGTGTTCGGACAGGCCCACGTCACTCTAATTTCCCATCACGAAGAGGAATTCACCAAAGGCTCGGCCTGCCTCGCCGCAAGCACAACAGGGCCTGAAGCAATCTGGCGCTATTGCGGCCAGCTCACACCAAAGCGAGCTGCCAAACGGAGCTCTGGGGCACTGCACTTCACAAACCTGCCGAGCTCTAAATGATAACACTCGTCCAAAAACATACTGAGGTAAGGCCACGAAGGGGATTTGAACGCAAGGCAGAATTGCACGAAACGGAGTTCAGGAGGTAGATGGGAATGTCCTTCCCAGCACAGGAAAAGCGGCAGAACGTGGACAATGATGCAGTTGGCCAAAAAGGGCGTATGCGTTTTTTCCTGAATATATTCAGGAAAAAACGCATACGCCCTTTTTGGCCAACCAAGCACCCGGGGAGAGCAAATCGGCACTACAAAGAAATCTCACTCCCCCCCCGGGCAAAAGAGCCATCCGGAAAATGTCTAAAAACCAGAAAGGCAGGACAGGCCAAGGAGATAAGGGAGCCTTGTTCAGTTGCCGGGAGGGACGCAAAATGCCAACAGCCACTCTGGAGAAGCGTATGCTCGTTCCTAAAACACGTACAGAACAGAACCACAGAGCATAGGGCACCTCCACACGTGGGCCTATATCTTGGGAAAACTAAAAATCAACCAGACGCAGGCACACCAAAGTTTAGGGCTTCTCTCTTTACAACAACCTCGACTTCGGGACACCCTTCATCTGCCGGGGAAGAGAGAAATGGACCAAGAATTTGTGCTACTTAGGTACGAGGGAATATCCCTCAGCCATGGAATCCATGTCATAAGGCTGGTTCCAGCATAATGAGTGGATTGAGGTACGATGATGCTAAGTGAAATCTGTCCCACAGAAAAAGAAACTTGGGATATCACTTAGAGAGGGAATGTACAAATCGCTACCCACGACCCGAATGACAAAAGAGAACAGACTCACGCTTTTCGAAAACACACGTAGGCCTGCTTAAGCGGAAAGGTGAGGTGGCGTGATGCATAAAACACGACTTGGAAATGAGCACAGATACCGGTCGGAAAAGCAAATATATAATAGACACCACCTACTCCTTGCTCAGTGAACAGGACTCAACAGCTCCTATTCATCACAGAAGAATATATCAGACTCGTAAGCATCTGAAAACCTAAGTATTGATATCTCTCTGTAAGTGAATCAAGTGTGTGTCAAGCGGCATCAACACAGCACTGAAAATCACCTAAAGCCCATTCTAAAAATACATTTCCAAAACACAGAAGAAAGAAGCACGGCGAGAGGGAGGGAAATTCTGCCAAAATGCGTTCAGGGGCTGTGATGCAACCAGGATTGACCACATCGACACCCACAGCGGCAGAAGACATAAGGCTGGATACTCCTCAGGCTGAGAGGATTGCTGAGGTTGGAGGAGCAAAGGTAGAGCCTCTAGAGTTATCCTGCGTGCTACCCATTCCATGGGTCCCACCTCTCCAGGTTCAAGGCAACTTTCCTACAGCCAAACCACTCATGGGAATCCCAGGGGATGGTACACCGTGTGATCGGGAAAGCTTTCGAAAGCGCACCTCATTTTTCACCTCCGGGTGCTAGCGTCCGCCATTCCAGCCACTTGACTAACAATTCCCCCACTTGCAGGATCAGCGTCTTGCCACTCCTCTTTCGTAGTCTCTGCAAGTGGTCCGAAGGATGACCTGGCAGAGGGGGAACCAATGAGAGACCAGCTGGCGGTGTTCGGACAGGCCCACGTCACTCTAATTTCCCATCACGAAGAGGAATTCACCAAAGGCTCGGCCTGCCTCGCCGCAAGCACAACAGGGCCTGAAGCAATCTGGCGCTATTGCGGCCAGCTCACACCAAAGCGAGCTGCCAAACGGAGCTCTGGGGCACTGCACTTCACAAACCTGCCGAGCTCTAAATGATAACACTCGTCCAAAAACATACTGAGGTAAGGCCACGAAGGGGATTTGAACGCAAGGCAGAATTGCACGAAACGGAGTTCAGGAGGTAGATGGGAATGGCCTTCCCAGCACAGGAAAAGCGGCAGAACGTGGACAATGATGCAGTTGGCCAAAAAGGGCGTATGCGTTTTTTCCTGAATATATTCAGGAAAAAACGCATACGCCCTTTTTGGCCAACCAAGCACCCGGGGAGAGCAAATCGGCACTACAAAGAAATCTCACTCCCCCCCCGGGCAAAAGAGCCATCCGGAAAATGTCTAAAAACCAGAAAGGCAGGACAGGCCAAGGAGATAAGGGAGCCTTGTTCAGTTGCCGGGAGGGACGCAAAATGCCAACAGCCACTCTGGAGAAGCGTATGCTCGTTCCTAAAACACGTACAGAACAGAACCACAGAGCATAGGGCACCTCCACACGTGGGCCTATATCTTGGGAAAACTAAAAATCAACCAGACGCAGGCACCCCAAAGTTTAGGGCTTCTCTCTTTACAACAACCTCGACTTCGGGACACCCTTCATCTGCCGGGGAAGAGAGAAATGGACCAAGAATTTGTGCTACTTAGGTACGAGGGAATATCCCTCAGCCATGGAATCCATGTCATAAGGCTGGTTCCAGCATAATGAGTGGATTGAGGTACGATGATGCTAAGTGAAATCTGTCCCACAGAAAAAGAAACTTGGGATATCACTTAGAGAGGGAATGTACAAATCGCTACCCACGACCCGAATGACAAAAGAGAACAGACTCACGCTTTTCGAAAACACACGTAGGCCTGCTTAAGCGGAAAGGTGAGGTGGCGTGATGCATAAAACACGACTTGGAAATGAGCACAGATACCGGTCGGAAAAGCAAATATATAATAGACACCACCTACTCCTTGCTCAGTGAACAGGACTCAACAGCTCCTATTCATCACAGAAGAATATATCAGACTCGTAAGCATCTGAAAACCTAAGTATTGATATCTCTCTGTAAGTGAATCAAGTGTGTGTCAAGCGGCATCAACACAGCACTGAAAATCACCTAAAGCCCATTCTAAAAATACATTTCCAAAACACAGAAGAAAGAAGCACGGCGAGAGGGAGGGAAATTCTGCCAAAAAGCGTGCAGGGGCTGTGATGCAACCAGGATTGACCACATCTACACCCACAGCGGCAGAAGACATAAGGCTGGATACTCCTCAGGCTGAGAGGATTGCTGAGGTTGGAGGAGCAAAGGCAGAGCCTCTAGAGTTATCCTGCGTGCTACCCATTCCATGGGTCCCACCTCTCCAGGTTCAAGGCAACTTTCCTACAGCCAAAACACTCATGGGAATCCCAGGGGATGGTACACCGTGTGATCGGGAAAGCTTTCGAAAGCGCACCTCATTTTTCACCTCCGGGTGCTAGCGTCCGCCATTCCAGCCGCTTGACTAACAATTCCCCCACTTGCAGGATCAGCGTCTTGACACTCCTCTTTCGTAGGCTCTGCAAGTGGTCCGAAGGATGACCTGGAAGACGGGGAACCAATGAGAGACCAGCTGGCGGTGTTCGGACAGGCCCACATCACTCTAATTTCTCATCACGAAGAGGAATTCACCAAAGGCTCGGCCTGCCTCGCCGCAAGCACAACGGGGCCTGAAGCAATCTGGCGCTATTGCGGCCAGCTCACACCAAAGCGAGCTGCCAAACGGAGCTCTGGGGCACTGCACTTCACAAACCTGCCGAGCTCTAAATGATAACACTCGTCCAAAAACATACTGAGGTAAGGCCACGAAGGGGATTTGAACGCAAGGCAGAATTGCACGAAACGGAGTTCAGGAGGTAGATGGGAATGGCCTTCCCAGCACAGGAAAAGCGGCAGAACGTGGACAATGATGCAGTTGGCCAAAAAGGGCGTATGCGTTTTTTCCTGAATATATTCAGGAAAAAACGCATACGCCCTTTTTGGCCAACCAAGCACCCGGGGAGAGCAAATCGGCACTACAAAGAAATCTCACTCCCCCCCCGGGCAAAAGAGCCATCCGGAAAATGTCTAAAAACCAGAAAGGCAGGACAGGCCAAGGAGATAAGGGAGCCTTGTTCAGTTGCCGGGAGGGATGCAAAATGCCAACAGCCACTCTGGAGAAGCGTATGCTCGTTCCTAAAACACGTACAGAACAGAACCACAGAGCATAGGGCACCTCCACACGTGGGCCTATATCTTGGGAAAACTAAAAATCAACCAGACGCAGGCACCCCAAAGTTTAGGGCTTCTCTCTTTACAACAACCTCGACTTCTGGACACCCTTCATCTGCCGGGGAAGAGAGAAATGGACCAAGAATTTGTGCTACTTAGGTACGAGGGAATATCCCTCAGCCATGGAATCCATGTCATAAGGCTGGTTCCAGCATAATGAGTGGATTGAGGTACGATGATGCTAAGTGAAATCTGTCCCACAGAAAAAGAAACTTGGGATATCACTTAGAGAGGGAATGTACAAATCGCTACCCACGACCCGAATGACAAAAGAGAACAGACTCACGCTTTTCGAAAACACACTTAGGCCTGCTTAAGCGGAAAGGTGAGGTGGCGTGATGCATAAAACACGACTTGGAAATGAGCACAGATACCGGTCGGAAAAGCAAATATATAATAGACACCACCTACTCCTTGCTCAGTGAACAGGACTCAACAGCGCCTATTCATCACAGAAGAATATATCAGACTCGTCAGCATCTGAAAACCTAAGTATTGATATCTCTCTGTAAGTGAATCAAGTGTGTGTCAAGCGGCATCAACACAGCACTGAAAATCACCTAAAGCCCATTCTAAAAATACATTTCCAAAACACAGAAGAAAGAAGCACGGCGAGAGGGAGGCAAATTCTGCCAAAAAGCGTGCAGGGGCTGTGATGCAACCAGGATTGACCACATCTACACCCACAGCGGCAGAAGACATAAGGCTGGATACTCCTCAGGCTGAGAGGATTGCTGAGGTTGGAGGAGCAAAGGCAGAGCCTCTAGAGTTATCCTGCGTGCTACCCATTCCATGGGTCCCACCTCTCCAGGTTCAAGGCAACTTTCCTACAGCCAAACCACTCATGGGAATCCCAGGGGATGGTACACCGTGTGATCGGGAAAGCTTTCGAAAGCGCACCTCATTTTTCAACTCCGGGTGCTAGCGTCCGCCATTCCAGCCGCTTGACTAACAATTCCCCCACTTGCAGGATCAGCGTCTTGACACTCCTCTTTCGTAGTCTCTGCAAGTGGTCCGAAGGATGACCTGGAAGACGGGGAACCAATGAGAGACCAGCTGGCGGTGTTCGGACAGGCCCACGTCACTCTAATTTCCCATCACGAAGAGGAATTCACCAAATGCTCGGCCTGCCTCGCCGCAAGCACAACGGGGCCTGAAGCAATCTGGCGCTATTGCGGCCAGCTCACACCAAAGCGAGCTGCCAAACGGAGCTCTGGGGCACTGCACTTCACAAACCTGCCGAGCTCTAAATGATAACACTCGTCCAAAAACATACTGAGGTAAGGCCACGAAGGGGATTTGAACGCAAGGCAGAATTGCACGAAACGGAGTTCAGGAGGTAGATGGGAATGGCCTTCCCAGCACAGGAAAAGCGGCAGAACGTGGACAATGATGCAGTTGGCCAAAAAGGGCGTATGCGTTTTTTCCTGAATATATTCAGGAAAAAACGCATACGCCCTTTTTGGCCAACCAAGCACCCGGGGAGAGCAAATCGGCACTACAAAGAAATCTCACTCCCCCCCCGGGCAAAAGAGCCATCCGGAAAATGTCTAAAAACCAGAAAGGCAGGACAGCCCAAGGAGATAAGGGAGCCTTGTTCAGTTGCCGGGAGGGACGCAAAATGCCAACAGCCACTCTGGAGAAGCGTATGCTCGTTCCTAAAACACGTACAGAACAGAACCTCAGAGGGTAGGGCACCTCCACACGTGGGCCTATATCTTGGGAAAACTAAAAATCAACCAGACGCAGGCACCCCAAAGTTTAGGGCTTCTCTCTTTACAACAACCTCGACTTCTGGACACCCTTCATATGCCGTGGAAGAGAGAAATGGACCAAGAATTTGTGCTACTTAGGTACGATGGAATATCCCTCAGCCATGGAATCCATGTCATAAGGCTGGTTCCAGCATAATGAGTGGATTGAGGTACGATGATGCTAAGTGAAATCTGTCCCACAGAAAAAGAAACTTGGGATATCACTTAGAGAGGGAATGTACAAATCGCTACCCACGACCCGAATGACAAAAGAGAACAGACTCACGCTTTTCGAAAACACACTTAGGCCTGCTTAAGCGGAAAGGTGAGGTGGCGTGATGCATAAAACACGACTTGGAAACGAGCACAGATACCGGTCGGAAAAGCAAATATATAATAGACACCACCTACTCCTTGCTCAGTGAACAGGACTCAACAGCTCCTATTCATCACAGAAGAATATATCAGACTCGTAAGCATCTGAAAACCTAAGTATTGATATCTCTCTGTAAGTGAATCAAGTGTGTGTCAAGCGGCATCAACACAGCACTGAAAATCAGCTAAAGCCCATTCTAAAAATACATTTCCAAAACACAGAAGAAAGAAGCACGGCGAGAGGGAGGGAAATTCTGCCAAAATGCGTTCAGGGGCTGTGATGCAACCAGGATTGACCACATCTACACCCACAGCGGCATAAGACATAAGGCTGGATACTCCTCAGGCTGAGAGGATGGCTGAGGTTGGAGGAGCAAAGGCAGAGCCTCTAGAGTTATACTGCGTGCTGCCCATTCCATGGGTCCCACCTCTCCAGGTTCAAGGCACCTTTCCTACAGCCAAACCACTCACGGGAATCCCAGGGGATGGTACACCGTGTGATCGGGAAACCTTTCGAAAGCGCACCTCATTTTTCACCTCCGGGTGCTAGCGTCCGCCATTCCAGCCGCTTGACTAACAATTCCCCCACTTGCAGGATCAGCGTCTTCACACTCCTCTTTCGTAGTCTCTGCAAGTGGTCCGAAGGATGACCTGGAAGAGGGGGAACCAATGAGAGACCAGCTGGCGGTGTTCGGACAGGCCCACGTCACTCTAATTTCCCATCACGAAGAGGAATTCACCAAAGGCTCGGCCTGCCTCGCCGCAAGCACAACAGGGCCTGAAGCAATCTGGCGCTATTGCGGCCAGCTCACACCAAAGCGAGCTGCCAAACGGAGCTCTGGGGCACTGCACTTCACAAACCTGCCGAGCTCTAAATGATAACACTCGTCCAAAAACACACTGAGGTAAGGCCACGAAGGGGATTTGAACGCAAGGCAGAATTGCACGAAACGGAGTTCAGGAGGTAGATGGGAATGTCCTTCCCAGCACAGGAAAAGCGGCAGAACGTGGACAATGATGCAGTTGGCCAAAAAGGGCGTATGCGTTTTTTCCTGAATATATTCAGGAAAAAACGCATACGCCCTTTTTGGCCAACCAAGCACCCCGGGAGAGCAAATCGGCACTACAAAGAAATCTCACTCCCCCCCCCCCGGGCAAAAGAGCCATCCGGAAAATGTCTAAAAACCAGAAAGGCAGGACAGGCCAAGGAGATAAGGGAGCCTTGTTCAGTTGCCGGGAGGGACGCAAAATGCCAACAGCCACTCTGGAGAAGCGTATGCTCGTTCCTAAAACACGTACAGAACAGAACCACAGAGCATAGGGCACCTCCACACGTGGGCCTATATCTTGAGAAAACTAAAAGTCAACCAGACGCAGGCACCCCAAAGTTTAGGGCTTCTCTCTTTACAACAACCTCGACTTCGGGACACCCTTCATCTGCCGGGGAAGAGAGAAATGGACCAAGAATTTGTGCTACTTAGGTACGATGGAATATCCCTCAGCCATGGAATCCATGTCATAAGGCTGGTTCCAGCATAATGAGTGGATTGAGGTACGATGATGCTAAGTGAAATCTGTCCCACAGAAAAAGAAACTTGGGATATCACTTAGAGAGGGAATGTACAAATCGCTACCCACGACCCGAATGACAAAAGAGAACAGACTCACGCTTTTCGAAAACACACTTAGGCCTGCTTAAGCGGAAAGGTGAGGTGGCGTGATGCATAAAACACGACTTGGAAACGAGCACAGATACCGGTCGGAAAAGCAAATATATAATAGACACCACCTACTCCTTGCTCAGTGAACAGGACTCAACAGCTCCTATTCATCACAGAAGAATATATCAGACTCGTAAGCATCTGAAAACCTAAGTATTGATATCTCTCTGTAAGTGAATCAAGTGTGTGTCAAGCGGCATCAACACAGCACTGAAAATCAGCTAAAGCCCATTCTAAAAATACATTTCCAAAACACAGAAGAAAGAAGCACGGCGAGGGGGAGGGAAATTCTGCCAAAATGCGTTCAGGGGCTGTGATGCAACCAGGATTGACCACATCTACACCCACAGCGGCATAAGACATAAGGCTGGATACTCCTCAGGCTGAGAGGATTGCTGAGGTTGGAGGAGCAAACGCAGAGCCTCTAGAGTTATACTGCGTGCTGCCCATTCCATGGGTCCCACCTCTCCAGGTTCAAGGCAACTTTCCTACAGCCAAACCACTCATGGGAATCCCAGGGGATGGTACACCGTGTGATCGGGAAAGCTTTCGAAAGCGCACCTCATTTTTCACCTACGGGTGCTAGCGTCCGCCATTCCAGCCGCTTGACTAACAATTCCCCCACTTGCAGGATCAGCGTCTTCACACTCCTCTTTCGTAGTCTCTGCAAGTGGTCCGAAGGATGACCTGGAAGAGGGGGAACCAATGAGAGACCAGCTGGCGGTGTTCGGACAGGCCCACGTCACTCTAATTTCCCATCACGAAGAGGAATTCACCAAAGGCTCGGCCTGGCTCGCCGCAAGCACAACAGGGCCTGAAGCAATCTGGCGCTATTGCGGCCAGCTCACACCAAAGCGAGCTGCCAAACGGAGCTCTGGGGCACTGCACTTCACAAACCTGCCGAGCTCTAAATGATAACACTCGTCCAAACACATACTGAGGTAAGGCCACGAAGGGGATTTGAACGCAAGGCAGAATTGCACGAAACGGAGTTCAGGAGGTAGATGGGAATGGCCTTCCCAGCACAGGAAAAGCGGCAGAACGTGGACAATGATGCAGTTGGCCAGAAAGGGCGTATGCGTTTTTTCCTGAATATATTCAGGAAAAAACGCATACGCCCTTTTTGGCCAACCAAGCACCCGGGGAGAGCAAATCGGCACTACAAAGAAATCTCACTCCCCCCCCGGGCAAAAGAGCAATCCGGAAAATGTCTAAAAACCAGAAAGGCAGGACAGGCCAAGGAGATAAGGGAGCCTTGTTCAGTTGCCGGGAGGGACGCAAAATGCCAACAGCCACTCTGGAGAAGCGTATGCTCGTTCCTAAAACACGTACAGAACAGAACCACAGAGCATAGGGCAACTCCACACGTGGGCCTATATCTTGGGAAAACTAAAAGTCAACCAGACGCAGGCACCCCAAAGTTTAGGGCTTCTCTCTTTACAACAACCTCGACTTCGGGACACCCTTCATCTGCCGGGGAAGAGAGAAATGGACCAAGAATTTGTGCTACTTAGGTACGAGGGAATATCCCTCAGCCATGGAATCCATGTCATAAGGCTGGTTCCAGCATAATGAGTGGATTGAGGTACGATGATGCTAAGTGAAATCTGTCCCACAGAAAAAGAAACTTGGGATATCACTTAGAGAGGGAATGTACAAATCTCTACCCACGACCCGAATGACAAAAGAGAACAGACTCACGCTTTTCGAAAACACACTTAGCCCTCCTTAAGCGGAAAGGTGAGGTGGCGTGATGCATAAAACACGACTTGGAAATGAGCACAGATACCGGTCGGAAAAGCAAATATATAATAGACACCACCTACTCCTTGCTCAGTGAACAGGACTCAACAGCTCCAATTCATCACAGAAGAATATATCAGACTCGTCAGCATCTGAAAACCTAAGTATTGATATCTCTCTGTAAGTGAATCAAGTGTGTGTCAAGCGGCATCAACACAGCACTGAAAATCAGCTAAAGCCCATTCTAAAAATACATTTCCAAAACACAGAAGAAAGAAGCACGGCGAGAGGGAGGGAAATTCTGCCAAAATGCGTTCAGGGGCTGTGATGCAACCAGGATTGACCACATCTACACCCACAGCGGCATAAGACATAAGGCTGGATACTCCTCAGGCTGAGAGGATTGCTGAGGTTGGAGGAGCAAAGGCAGAGCCTCTACAGTTATACTGCGTGCTACCCATTCCATGGGTCCCACCTCTCCAGGTTCAAGGCAACTTTCCTACAGCCAAACCACTCACGGGAATCCCAGGGGATGGTACACCGTGTGATCGGGAATGCTTTCGAAAGCGCACCTCATTTTTCACCTCCGGGTGCTAGCGTCCGCCATTCCAGCCGCTTGACTAACAATTCCCCCACTTGCAGGATCAGCGTCTTGACACTCCTCTTTCGTAGTCTCTGCAAGTGGTCCGAAGGATGACCTGGAAGAGGGGCAACCAATGAGAGACCAGCTGGCGGTGTTCGGACAGGCCCACGTCACTCTAATTTCCCATCACGAAGAGGAATTCACCAAAGGCTCGGCCTGCCTCGCCGCAAGCACAACAGGGCCTGAAGCAATCTGGCGCTATTGCGGCCAGCTCACACCAAAGCGAGCTGCCAAACGGAGCTCTGGGGCACTGCACTTCACAAACCGAGCTCTAAATGATAACACTCGTCCAAAAACATACTGAGGTAAGGCCACGAAGGGGATTTGAACGCAAGGCAGAATTGCATGAAACGGAGTTCAGGAGGTAGATGGGAATGGCCTTCCCAGCACAGGAAAAGCGGCAGAACGTGGACAATGATGCAGTTGGCCAAAAAGGGCGTATGCGTTTTTTCCTGAATATATTCAGGAAAAAACGCATACGCCCTTTTTGGCCAACCAAGCACCCGGGGAGAGCAAATCGGCACTACAAAGAAATCTCACTCCCCCCCCGGGCAAAAGAGCCATCCGGAAAATGTCTAAAAACCAGAAAGGCAGGACAGGCCAAGGAGATAAGGGAGCCTTGTTCAGTTGCCGGGAGGGACGCAAAATGCCAACAGCCACTCTGGAGAAGCGTATGCTCGTTCCTAAAACACGTACAGAACAGAACCACAGAGCGTAGGGCACCTCCACACGTGGGCCTATATCTTGGGAAAACTAAAAGTCAACCAGACGCAGGCACCCCAAAGTTTAGGGCTTCTCTCTTTACAACAACCTCGACTTCGGGACACCCTTCATCTGCCGGGGAAGAGAGAAATGGACCAAGAATTTGTGCTACTTAGGTACGAGGGAATATCCCTCGGCCATGGAATCCATGTCATAAGGCTGGTTCCAGCATAATGAGTGGATTGAGGTACGATGATGCTAAGTGAAATCTGTCCCACAGAAAAAGAAACTTGGGATATCACTTAGAGAGGGAATGTACAAATCGCTACCCACGACCCGAATGACAAAAGAGAACAGACTCACGCTTTTCGAAAACACACTTAGGCCTGCTTAAGCGGAAAGGTGAGGTGGCGTGATGCATAAAACACGACTTGGAAACGAGCACAGATACCGGTCGGAAAAGCAAATATATAATAGACACCACCTACTCCTTGCTCAGTGAACAGGACTCAACAGCTCCTATTCATCACAGAAGAATATATCAGACTCGTAAGCATCTGAAAACCTAAGTATTGATATCTCTCTGTAAGTGAATCAAGTGTGTGTCAAGCGGCATCAACACAGCACTGAAAATCAGCTAAAGCCCATTCTAAAAATACATTTCCAAAACACAGAAGAAAGAAGCACGGCGAGGGGGAGGGAAATTCTGCCAAAATGCGTTCAGGGGCTGTGATGCAACCAGGATTGACCACATCTACACCCACAGCGGCATAAGACATAAGGCTGGATACTCCTCAGGCTGAGAGGATTGCTGAGGTTGGAGGAGCAAAGGCAGAGCCTCTAGAGTTATACTGCGTGCTGCCCATTCCATGGGTCCCACCTCTCCAGGTTCAAGGCAACTTTCCTACAGCCAAACCACTCACGGGAATCCCAGGGGATGGTACACCGTGTGATCGGGAAACCTTTTGAAAGCGCACCTCATTTTTCACCTCCGGGTGCTAGCGTCCGCCATTCCAGCCGCTTGACTAACAATTCCCCCACTTGCAGGATCAGCGTCTTCACACTCCTCTTTCGTAGTCTCTGCAAGTGGACCGAAGGATGACCTGGAAGAGGGGGAACCAATGAGAGACCAGCTGGCGGTGTTCGGACAGGCCCACGTCACTCTAATTTCCCATCACGAAGAGGAATTCACCAAAGGCTCGGCCTGCCTCGCCGCAAGCACAACAGGGCCTGAAGCAATCTGGCGCTATTGCGGCCAGCTCACACCAAAGCGAGCTGCCAAACGGAGCTCTGGGGCACTGCACTTCACAAACCTGCCGAGCTCTAAATGATAACACTCGTCCAAAAACATACTGAGGTAAGGCCACGAAGGGGATTTGAACGCAAGGCAGAATTGCACGAAACGGAGTTCAGGAGGTAGATGGGAATGGCCTTCCCAGCACAGGAAAAGCGGCAGAACGTGGACAATGATGCAGTTGGCCAAAAACGGCGTATGCGTTTTTTCCTGAATATATTCAGGAAAAAACGCATACGCCCTTTTTGGCCAACCAAGCACCCGGGGAGAGCAAATCGGCACTACAAAGAAATCTCACTCCCCCCCCCCCGGGCAAAAGAGCCATCCGGAAAATGTCTAAAAACCAGAAAGGCAGGACAGGCCAAGGAGATAAGGGAGCCTTGTTCAGTTGCCGGGAGGGACGCAAAATGCCAACAGCCACTCTGGAGAAGCGTATGCTCGTTCCTAAAACACGTACAGAACAGAACCACAGAGCGTAGGGCACCTCCACACGTGGGCCTATATCTTGGGAAAATTAAAAGTCAACCAGACGCAGGCACCCCAAAGTTTAGGGCTTCTCTCTTTACAACAACCTCGACTTCGGGACCCCCTTCATCTGCCGGGGAAGAGAGAAATGGACCAAGAATTTGTGCTACTTGGTACGAGGGAATATCCCTCAGCCATGGAATCCATGTCATAAGGCTGGTTCCAGCATAATGAGTGGATTGAGGTACGATGATGCTAAGTGAAATCTGTCCCACAGAAAAAGAAACTTGGGATATCACTTAGAGAGGGAATGTACAAATCGCTACCCACGACCCGAATGACAAAAGAGAACAGACTCACGCTTTTCGAAAACACACTTAGGCCTGCTTAAGCGGAAAGGTGAGGTGGCGTGATGCATAAAACACGACTTGGAAACGAGCACAGATACCGGTCGGAAAAGCAAATATATAATAGACACCACCTACTCCTTGCTCAGTGAACAGGACTCAACAGCTCCTATTCATCACAGAAGAATATATCAGACTCGTAAGCATCTGAAAACCTAAGTATTGATATCTCTCTGTAAGTGAATCAAGTGTGTGTCAAGCGGCATCAACACAGCACTGAAAATCAGCTAAAGCCCATTCTAAAAATACATTTCCAAAACACAGAAGAAAGAAGCACGGCGAGGGGGAGGGAAATTCTGCCAAAATGCGTTCAGGGGCTGTGATGCAACCAGGATTGACCACATCTACACCCACAGCGGCATAAGACATAAGGCTGGATACTCCTCAGGCTGAGAGGATTGCTGAGGTTGGAGGAGCAAACGCAGAGCCTCTAGAGTTATACTGCGTGCTGCCCATTCCATGGGTCCCACCTCTCCAGGTTCAAGGCAACTTTCCTACAGCCAAACCACTCATGGGAATCCCAGGGGATGGTACACCGTGTGATCGGGAAAGCTTTCGAAAGCGCACCTCATTTTTCACCTACGGGTGCTAGCGTCCGCCATTCCAGCCGCTTGACTAACAATTCCCCCACTTGCAGGATCAGCGTCTTCACACTCCTCTTTCGTAGTCTCTGCAAGTGGTCCGAAGGATGACCTGGAAGAGGGGGAACCAATGAGAGACCAGCTGGCGGTGTTCGGACAGGCCCACGTCACTCTAATTTCCCATCACGAAGAGGAATTCACCAAAGGCTCGGCCTGGCTCGCCGCAAGCACAACAGGGCCTGAAGCAATCTGGCGCTATTGCGGCCAGCTCACACCAAAGCGAGCTGCCAAACGGAGCTCTGGGGCACTGCACTTCACAAACCTGCCGAGCTCTAAATGATAACACTCGTCCAAACACATACTGAGGTAAGGCCACGAAGGGGATTTGAACGCAAGGCAGAATTGCACGAAACGGAGTTCAGGAGGTAGATGGGAATGGCCTTCCCAGCACAGGAAAAGCGGCAGAACGTGGACAATGATGCAGTTGGCCAGAAAGGGCGTATGCGTTTTTTCCTGAATATATTCAGGAAAAAACGCATACGCCCTTTTTGGCCAACCAAGCACCCGGGGAGAGCAAATCGGCACTACAAAGAAATCTCACTCCCCCCCCGGGCAAAAGAGCAATCCGGAAAATGTCTAAAAACCAGAAAGGCAGGACAGGCCAAGGAGATAAGGGAGCCTTGTTCAGTTGCCGGGAGGGACGCAAAATGCCAACAGCCACTCTGGAGAAGCGTATGCTCGTTCCTAAAACACGTACAGAACAGAACCACAGAGCATAGGGCAACTCCACACGTGGGCCTATATCTTGGGAAAACTAAAAGTCAACCAGACGCAGGCACCCCAAAGTTTAGGGCTTCTCTCTTTACAACAACCTCGACTTCGGGACACCCTTCATCTGCCGGGGAAGAGAGAAATGGACCAAGAATTTGTGCTACTTAGGTACGAGGGAATATCCCTCAGCCATGGAATCCATGTCATAAGGCTGGTTCCAGCATAATGAGTGGATTGAGGTACGATGATGCTAAGTGAAATCTGTCCCACAGAAAAAGAAACTTGGGATATCACTTAGAGAGGGAATGTACAAATCTCTACCCACGACCCGAATGACAAAAGAGAACAGACTCACGCTTTTCGAAAACACACTTAGCCCTCCTTAAGCGGAAAGGTGAGGTGGCGTGATGCATAAAACACGACTTGGAAATGAGCACAGATACCGGTCGGAAAAGCAAATATATAATAGACACCACCTACTCCTTGCTCAGTGAACAGGACTCAACAGCTCCAATTCATCACAGAAGAATATATCAGACTCGTCAGCATCTGAAAACCTAAGTATTGATATCTCTCTGTAAGTGAATCAAGTGTGTGTCAAGCGGCATCAACACAGCACTGAAAATCAGCTAAAGCCCATTCTAAAAATACATTTCCAAAACACAGAAGAAAGAAGCACGGCGAGGGGGAGGGAAATTCTGCCAAAATGCGTTCAGGGGCTGTGATGCAACCAGGATTGACCACATCTACACCCACAGCGGCATAAGACATAAGGCTGGATACTCCTCAGGCTGAGAGGATTGCTGAGGTTGGAGGAGCAAAGGCAGAGCCTCTACAGTTATACTGCGTGCTACCCATTCCATGGGTCCCACCTCTCCAGGTTCAAGGCAACTTTCCTACAGCCAAACCACTCACGGGAATCCCAGGGGATGGTACACCGTGTGATCGGGAATGCTTTCGAAAGCGCACCTCATTTTTCACCTCCGGGTGCTAGCGTCCGCCATTCCAGCCGCTTGACTAACAATTCCCCCACTTGCAGGATCAGCGTCTTGACACTCCTCTTTCGTAGTCTCTGCAAGTGGTCCGAAGGATGACCTGGAAGAGGGGCAACCAATGAGAGACCAGCTGGCGGTGTTCGGACAGGCCCACGTCACTCTAATTTCCCATCACGAAGAGGAATTCACCAAAGGCTCGGCCTGCCTCGCCGCAAGCACAACAGGGCCTGAAGCAATCTGGCGCTATTGCGGCCAGCTCACACCAAAGCGAGCTGCCAAACGGAGCTCTGGGGCACTGCACTTCACAAACCGAGCTCTAAATGATAACACTCGTCCAAAAACATACTGAGGTAAGGCCACGAAGGGGATTTGAACGCAAGGCAGAATTGCATGAAACGGAGTTCAGGAGGTAGATGGGAATGGCCTTCCCAGCACAGGAAAAGCGGCAGAACGTGGACAATGATGCAGTTGGCCAAAAAGGGCGTATGCGTTTTTTCCTGAATATATTCAGGAAAAAACGCATACGCCCTTTTTGGCCAACCAAGCACCCGGGGAGAGCAAATCGGCACTACAAAGAAATCTCACTCCCCCCCCGGGCAAAAGAGCCATCCGGAAAATGTCTAAAAACCAGAAAGGCAGGACAGGCCAAGGAGATAAGGGAGCCTTGTTCAGTTGCCGGGAGGGACGCAAAATGCCAACAGCCACTCTGGAGAAGCGTATGCTCGTTCCTAAAACACGTACAGAACAGAACCACAGAGCGTAGGGCACCTCCACACGTGGGCCTATATCTTGGGAAAACTAAAAGTCAACCAGACGCAGGCACCCCAAAGTTTAGGGCTTCTCTCTTTACAACAACCTCGACTTCGGGACACCCTTCATCTGCCGGGGAAGAGAGAAATGGACCAAGAATTTGTGCTACTTAGGTACGAGGGAATATCCCTCGGCCATGGAATCCATGTCATAAGGCTGGTTCCAGCATAATGAGTGGATTGAGGTACGATGATGCTAAGTGAAATCTGTCCCACAGAAAAAGAAACTTGGGATATCACTTAGAGAGGGAATGTACAAATCGCTACCCACGACCCGAATGACAAAAGAGAACAGACTCACGCTTTTCGAAAACACACTTAGGCCTGCTTAAGCGGAAAGGTGAGGTGGCGTGATGCATAAAACACGACTTGGAAACGAGCACAGATACCGGTCGGAAAAGCAAATATATAATAGACACCACCTACTCCTTGCTCAGTGAACAGGACTCAACAGCTCCTATTCATCACAGAAGAATATATCAGACTCGTAAGCATCTGAAAACCTAAGTATTGATATCTCTCTGTAAGTGAATCAAGTGTGTGTCAAGCGGCATCAACACAGCACTGAAAATCAGCTAAAGCCCATTCTAAAAATACATTTCCAAAACACAGAAGAAAGAAGCACGGCGAGGGGGAGGGAAATTCTGCCAAAATGCGTTCAGGGGCTGTGATGCAACCAGGATTGACCACATCTACACCCACAGCGGCATAAGACATAAGGCTGGATACTCCTCAGGCTGAGAGGATTGCTGAGGTTGGAGGAGCAAAGGCAGAGCCTCTAGAGTTATACTGCGTGCTGCCCATTCCATGGGTCCCACCTCTCCAGGTTCAAGGCAACTTTCCTACAGCCAAACCACTCACGGGAATCCCAGGGGATGGTACACCGTGTGATCGGGAAACCTTTTGAAAGCGCACCTCATTTTTCACCTCCGGGTGCTAGCGTCCGCCATTCCAGCCGCTTGACTAACAATTCCCCCACTTGCAGGATCAGCGTCTTCACACTCCTCTTTCGTAGTCTCTGCAAGTGGACCGAAGGATGACCTGGAAGAGGGGGAACCAATGAGAGACCAGCTGGCGGTGTTCGGACAGGCCCACGTCACTCTAATTTCCCATCACGAAGAGGAATTCACCAAAGGCTCGGCCTGCCTCGCCGCAAGCACAACAGGGCCTGAAGCAATCTGGCGCTATTGCGGCCAGCTCACACCAAAGCGAGCTGCCAAACGGAGCTCTGGGGCACTGCACTTCACAAACCTGCCGAGCTCTAAATGATAACACTCGTCCAAAAACATACTGAGGTAAGGCCACGAAGGGGATTTGAACGCAAGGCAGAATTGCACGAAACGGAGTTCAGGAGGTAGATGGGAATGGCCTTCCCAGCACAGGAAAAGCGGCAGAACGTGGACAATGATGCAGTTGGCCAAAAACGGCGTATGCGTTTTTTCCTGAATATATTCAGGAAAAAACGCATACGCCCTTTTTGGCCAACCAAGCACCCGGGGAGAGCAAATCGGCACTACAAAGAAATCTCACTCCCCCCCCCCCGGGCAAAAGAGCCATCCGGAAAATGTCTAAAAACCAGAAAGGCAGGACAGGCCAAGGAGATAAGGGAGCCTTGTTCAGTTGCCGGGAGGGACGCAAAATGCCAACAGCCACTCTGGAGAAGCGTATGCTCGTTCCTAAAACACGTACAGAACAGAACCACAGAGCGTAGGGCACCTCCACACGTGGGCCTATATCTTGGGAAAATTAAAAGTCAACCAGACGCAGGCACCCCAAAGTTTAGGGCTTCTCTCTTTACAACAACCTCGACTTCGGGACCCCCTTCATCTGCCGGGGAAGAGAGAAATGGACCAAGAATTTGTGCTACTTGGTACGAGGGAATATCCCTCAGCCATGGAATCCATGTCATAAGGCTGGTTCCAGCATAATGAGTGGATTGAGGTACGATGATGCTAAGTGAAATCTGTCCCACAGAAAAAGAAACTTGGGATATCACTTAGAGAGGGAATGTACAAATCGCTACCCACGACCCGAATGACAAAAGAGAACAGACTCACGCTTTTCGAAAACACACTTAGGCCTGCTTAAGCGGAAAGGTGAGGTGGCGTGATGCATAAAACACGACTTGGAAACGAGCACAGATACCGGTCGGAAAAGCAAATATATAATAGACACCACCTACTCCTTGCTCAGTGAACAGGACTCAACAGCTCCTATTCATCACAGAAGAATATATCAGACTCGTAAGCATCTGAAAACCTAAGTATTGATATCTCTCTGTAAGTGAATCAAGTGTGTGTCAAGCGGCATCAACACAGCACTGAAAATCAGCTAAAGCCCATTCTAAAAATACATTTCCAAAACACAGAAGAAAGAAGCACGGCGAGGGGGAGGGAAATTCTGCCAAAATGCGTTCAGGGGCTGTGATGCAACCAGGATTGACCACATCTACACCCACAGCGGCATAAGACATAAGGCTGGATACTCCTCAGGCTGAGAGGATTGCTGAGGTTGGAGGAGCAAACGCAGAGCCTCTAGAGTTATACTGCGTGCTGCCCATTCCATGGGTCCCACCTCTCCAGGTTCAAGGCAACTTTCCTACAGCCAAACCACTCATGGGAATCCCAGGGGATGGTACACCGTGTGATCGGGAAAGCTTTCGAAAGCGCACCTCATTTTTCACCTCCGGGTGCTAGCGTCCGCCATTCCAGCCGCTTGACTAACAATTCCCCCACTTGCAGGATCAGCGTCTTCACACTCCTCTTTCGTAGTCTCTGCAAGTGGTCCGAAGGATGACCTGGAAGAGGGGGAACCAATGAGAGACCAGCTGGCGGTGTTCGGACAGGCCCACGTCACTCTAATTTCCCATCACGAAGAGGAATTCACCAAAGGCTCGGCCTGCCTCGCCGCAAGCACAACAGGGCCTGAAGCAATCTGGCGCTATTGCGGCCAGCTCACACCAAAGCGAGCTGCCAAACGGAGCTCTGGGGCACTGCACTTCACAAACCTGCCGAGCTCTAAATGATAACACTCGTCCAAACACATACTGAGGTAAGGCCACGAAGGGGATTTGAACGCAAGGCAGAATTGCACGAAACGGAGTTCAGGAGGTAGATGGGAATGGCCTTCCCAGCACAGGAAAAGCGGCAGAACGTGGACAATGATGCAGTTGGCCAGAAAGGGCGTATGCGTTTTTTCCTGAATATATTCAGGAAAAAACGCATACGCCCTTTTTGGCCAACCAAGCACCCGGGGAGAGCAAATCGGCACTACAAAGAAATCTCACTCCCCCCCCGGGCAAAAGAGCCATCCGGAAAATGTCTAAAAACCAGAAAGGCAGGACAGGCCAAGGAGATAAGGGAGCCTTGTTCAGTTGCCGGGAGGGACGCAAAATGCCAACAGCCACTCTGGAGAAGCGTATGCTCGTTCCTAAAACACGTACAGAACAGAACCACAGAGCATAGGGCACCTCCACACGTGGGCCTATATCTTGGGAAAACTAAAAGTCAACCAGACGCAGGCACCCCAAAGTTTAGGGCTTCTCTCTTTACAACAACCTCGACTTCGGGACACCCTTCATCTGCCGGGGAAGAGAGAAATGGACCAAGAATTTGTGCTACTTAGGTACGAGGGAATATCCCTCGGCCATGGAATCCATGTCATAAGGCTGGTTCCAGCATAATGAGTGGATTGAGGTACGATGATGCTAAGTGAAATCTGTCCCACAGAAAAAGAAACTTGGGATATCACTTAGAGAGGGAATGTACAAATCGCTACCCACGACCCGAATGACAAAAGAGAACAGACTCACGCTTTTCGAAAACACACTTAGGCCTGCTTAAGCGGAAAGGTGAGGTGGCGTGATGCATAAAACACGACTTGGAAACGAGCACAGATACCGGTCGGAAAAGCAAATATATAATAGACACCACCTACTCCTTGCTCAGTGAACAGGACTCAACAGCTCCTATTCATCACAGAAGAATATATCAGACTCGTAAGCATCTGAAAACCTAAGTATTGATATCTCTCTGTAAGTGAATCAAGTGTGTGTCAAGCGGCATCAACACAGCACTGAAAATCAGCTAAAGCCCATTCTAAAAATACATTTCCAAAACACAGAAGAAAGAAGCACGGCGAGGGGGAGGGAAATTCTGCCAAAATGCGTTCAGGGGCTGTGATGCAACCAGGATTGACCACATCTACACCCACAGCGGCATAAGACATAAGGCTGGATACTCCTCAGGCTGAGAGGATTGCTGAGGTTGGAGGAGCAAAGGCAGAGCCTCTAGAGTTATACTGCGTGCTGCCCATTCCATGGGTCCCACCTCTCCAGGTTCAAGGCAACTTTCCTACAGCCAAACCACTCACGGGAATCCCAGGGGATGGTACACCGTGTGATCGGGAAACCTTTTGAAAGCGCACCTCATTTTTCACCTCCGGGTGCTAGCGTCCGCCATTCCAGCCGCTTGACTAACAATTCCCCCACTTGCAGGATCAGCGTCTTCACACTCCTCTTTCGTAGTCTCTGCAAGTGGTCCGAAGGATGACCTGGAAGAGGGGGAACCAATGAGAGACCAGCTGGCGGTGTTCGGACAGGCCCACGTCACTCTAATTTCCCATCACGAAGAGGAATTCACCAAAGGCTCGGCCTGCCTCGCCGCAAGCACAACAGGGCCTGAAGCAATCTGGCGCTATTGCGGCCAGCTCACACCAAAGCGAGCTGCCAAACGGAGCTCTGGGGCACTGCACTTCACAAACCTGCCGAGCTCTAAATGATAACACTCGTCCAAAAACATACTGAGGTAAGGCCACGAAGGGGATTTGAACGCAAGGCAGAATTGCACGAAACGGAGTTCAGGAGGTAGATGGGAATGGCCTTCCCAGCACAGGAAAAGCGGCAGAACGTGGACAATGATGCAGTTGGCCAAAAACGGCGTATGCGTTTTTTCCTGAATATATTCAGGAAAAAACGCATACGCCCTTTTTGGCCAACCAAGCACCCGGGGAGAGCAAATCGGCACTACAAAGAAATCTCACTCCCCCCCCCCCCGGGCAAAAGAGCCATCCGGAAAATGTCTAAAAACCAGAAAGGCAGGACAGGCCAAGGAGATAAGGGAGCCTTGTTCAGTTGCCGGGAGGGACGCAAAATACCAACAGCCACTCTGGAGAAGCGTATGCTCGTTCCTAAAACACGTACAGAACAGAACCACAGAGCGTAGGGCACCTCCACAAGTGGGCCTATATCTTGGGAAAATTAAAAGTCAACCAGACGCAGGCACCCCAAAGTTTAGGGCTTCTCGCTTTACAACAACCTCGACTTCGGGACACCCTTCATCTGCCGGGGAAGAGAGAAATGGACCAAGAATTTGTGCTACTTGGTACGAGGGAATATCCCTCAGCCATGGAATCCATGTCATAAGGCTGGTTCCAGCATAATGAGTGGATTGAGGTACGATGATGCTAAGTGAAATCTGTCCCACAGAAAAAGAAACTTGGGATATCACTTAGAGAGGGAATGTACAAATCGCTACCCACGACCCGAATGACAAAAGAGAACAGACTCACGCTTTTCGAAAACACACTTAGGCCTGCTTAAGCGGAAAGGTGAGGTGGCGTGATGCATAAAACACGACTTGGAAACGAGCACAGATACCGGTCGGAAAAGCAAATATATAATAGACACCACCTACTCCTTGCTCAGTGAACAGGACTCAACAGCTCCTATTCATCACAGAAGAATATATCAGACTCGTAAGCATCTGAAAACCTAAGTATTGATATCTCTCTGTAAGTGAATCAAGTGTGTGTCAAGCGGCATCAACACAGCACTGAAAATCAGCTAAAGCCCATTCTAAAAATACATTTCCAAAACACAGAAGAAAGAAGCACGGCGAGGGGGAGGGAAATTCTGCCAAAATGCGTTCAGGGGCTGTGATGCAACCAGGATTGACCACATCTACACCCACAGCGGCATAAGACATAAGGCTGGATACTCCTCAGGCTGAGAGGATTGCT
Source organism: Kogia breviceps (assembly GCF_026419965.1). Classification (NCBI taxonomy): domain Eukaryota; kingdom Metazoa; phylum Chordata; class Mammalia; order Artiodactyla; family Physeteridae; genus Kogia; species Kogia breviceps. Next base: position 89,769,867 of record NC_081318.1, read on the forward strand.
GAGGTTGGAGGAGCAAACGCAGAGCCTCTAGAGTTATACTGCGTGCTGCCCATTCCATGGGTCCCACCTCTCCAGGTTCAAGGCAACTTTCCTACAGCCAAACCACTCATGGGAATCCCAGGGGATGGTACACCGTGTGATCGGGAAAGCTTTCGAAAGCGCACCTCATTTTTCACCTCCGGGTGCTAGCGTCCGCCATTCCAGCCGCTTGACTAACAATTCCCCCACTTGCAGGATCAGCGTCTTCACACTCCTCTTTCGTAGTCTCTGCAAGTGGTCCGAAGGATGACCTGGAAGAGGGGGAACCAATGAGAGACCAGCTGGCGGTGTTCGGACAGGCCCACGTCACTCTAATTTCCCATCACGAAGAGGAATTCACCAAAGGCTCGGCCTGCCTCGCCGCAAGCACAACAGGGCCTGAAGCAATCTGGCGCTATTGCGGCCAGCTCACACCAAAGCGAGCTGCCAAACGGAGCTCTGGGGCACTGCACTTCACAAACCTGCCGAGCTCTAAATGATAACACTCGTCCAAACACATACTGAGGTAAGGCCACGAAGGGGATTTGAACGCAAGGCAGAATTGCACGAAACGGAGTTCAGGAGGTAGATGGGAATGGCCTTCCCAGCACAGGAAAAGCGGCAGAACGTGGACAATGATGCAGTTGGCCAGAAAGGGCGTATGCGTTTTTTCCTGAATATATTCAGGAAAAAACGCATACGCCCTTTTTGGCCAACCAAGCACCCGGGGAGAGCAAATCGGCACTACAAAGAAATCTCACTCCCCCCCCGGGCAAAAGAGCCATCCGGAAAATGTCTAAAAACCAGAAAGGCAGGACAGGCCAAGGAGATAAGGGAGCCTTGTTCAGTTGCCGGGAGGGACGCAAAATGCCAACAGCCACTCTGGAGAAGCGTATGCTCGTTCCTAAAACACGTACAGAACAGAACCACAGAGCATAGGGCACCTCCACACGTGGGCCTATATCTTGGGAAAACTAAAAGTCAACCAGACGCAGGCACCCCAAAGTTTAGGGCTTCTCTCTTTACAACAACCTCGACTTCGGGACACCCTTCATCTGCCGGGGAAGAGAGAAATGGACCAAGAATTTGTGCTACTTAGGTACGAGGGAATATCCCTCGGCCATGGAATCCATGTCATAAGGCTGGTTCCAGCATAATGAGTGGATTGAGGTACGATGATGCTAAGTGAAATCTGTCCCACAGAAAAAGAAACTTGGGATATCACTTAGAGAGGGAATGTACAAATCGCTACCCACGACCCGAATGACAAAAGAGAACAGACTCACGCTTTTCGAAAACACACTTAGGCCTGCTTAAGCGGAAAGGTGAGGTGGCGTGATGCATAAAACACGACTTGGAAACGAGCACAGATACCGGTCGGAAAAGCAAATATATAATAGACACCACCTACTCCTTGCTCAGTGAACAGGACTCAACAGCTCCTATTCATCACAGAAGAATATATCAGACTCGTAAGCATCTGAAAACCTAAGTATTGATATCTCTCTGTAAGTGAATCAAGTGTGTGTCAAGCGGCATCAACACAGCACTGAAAATCAGCTAAAGCCCATTCTAAAAATACATTTCCAAAACACAGAAGAAAGAAGCACGGCGAGGGGGAGGGAAATTCTGCCAAAATGCGTTCAGGGGCTGTGATGCAACCAGGATTGACCACATCTACACCCACAGCGGCATAAGACATAAGGCTGGATACTCCTCAGGCTGAGAGGATTGCTGAGGTTGGAGGAGCAAAGGCAGAGCCTCTAGAGTTATACTGCGTGCTGCCCATTCCATGGGTCCCACCTCTCCAGGTTCAAGGCAACTTTCCTACAGCCAAACCACTCACGGGAATCCCAGGGGATGGTACACCGTGTGATCGGGAAACCTTTTGAAAGCGCACCTCATTTTTCACCTCCGGGTGCTAGCGTCCGCCATTCCAGCCGCTTGACTAACAATTCCCCCACTTGCAGGATCAGCGTCTTCACACTCCTCTTTCGTAGTCTCTGCAAGTGGTCCGAAGGATGACCTGGAAGAGGGGGAACCAATGAGAGACCAGCTGGCGGTGTTCGGACAGGCCCACGTCACTCTAATTTCCCATCACGAAGAGGAATTCACCAAAGGCTCGGCCTGCCTCGCCGCAAGCACAACAGGGCCTGAAGCAATCTGGCGCTATTGCGGCCAGCTCACACCAAAGCGAGCTGCCAAACGGAGCTCTGGGGCACTGCACTTCACAAACCTGCCGAGCTCTAAATGATAACACTCGTCCAAAAACATACTGAGGTAAGGCCACGAAGGGGATTTGAACGCAAGGCAGAATTGCACGAAACGGAGTTCAGGAGGTAGATGGGAATGGCCTTCCCAGCACAGGAAAAGCGGCAGAACGTGGACAATGATGCAGTTGGCCAAAAACGGCGTATGCGTTTTTTCCTGAATATATTCAGGAAAAAACGCATACGCCCTTTTTGGCCAACCAAGCACCCGGGGAGAGCAAATCGGCACTACAAAGAAATCTCACTCCCCCCCCCCCCGGGCAAAAGAGCCATCCGGAAAATGTCTAAAAACCAGAAAGGCAGGACAGGCCAAGGAGATAAGGGAGCCTTGTTCAGTTGCCGGGAGGGACGCAAAATACCAACAGCCACTCTGGAGAAGCGTATGCTCGTTCCTAAAACACGTACAGAACAGAACCACAGAGCGTAGGGCACCTCCACAAGTGGGCCTATATCTTGGGAAAATTAAAAGTCAACCAGACGCAGGCACCCCAAAGTTTAGGGCTTCTCGCTTTACAACAACCTCGACTTCGGGACACCCTTCATCTGCCGGGGAAGAGAGAAATGGACCAAGAATTTGTGCTACTTGGTACGAGGGAATATCCCTCAGCCATGGAATCCATGTCATAAGGCTGGTTCCAGCATAATGAGTGGATTGAGGTACGATGATGCTAAGTGAAATCTGTCCCACAGAAAAAGAAACTTGGGATATCACTTAGAGAGGGAATGTACAAATCGCTACCCACGACCCGAATGACAAAAGAGAACAGACTCACGCTTTTCGAAAACACACTTAGGCCTGCTTAAGCGGAAAGGTGAGGTGGCGTGATGCATAAAACACGACTTGGAAACGAGCACAGATACCGGTCGGAAAAGCAAATATATAATAGACACCACCTACTCCTTGCTCAGTGAACAGGACTCAACAGCTCCTATTCATCACAGAAGAATATATCAGACTCGTAAGCATCTGAAAACCTAAGTATTGATATCTCTCTGTAAGTGAATCAAGTGTGTGTCAAGCGGCATCAACACAGCACTGAAAATCAGCTAAAGCCCATTCTAAAAATACATTTCCAAAACACAGAAGAAAGAAGCACGGCGAGGGGGAGGGAAATTCTGCCAAAATGCGTTCAGGGGCTGTGATGCAACCAGGATTGACCACATCTACACCCACAGTGGCATAAGACATAAGGCTGGATACTCCTCAGGCTGAGAGGATTGCTGAGGTTGGAAGAGCAAAGGCAGAGCCTCTAGAGTTATACTGCGTGCTGCCCATTCCATGGGTCCCACCTCTCCAGGTTCAAGGCAACTTTCCTACAGCCAAACCACTCACGGGAATCCCAGGGGATGGTACACCGTGTGATCGGGAAACCTTTCGAAAGCGCACCTCATTTTTCACCTCCGGGTGCTAGCGTCCGCCATTCCAGCCGCTTGACTAACAATTCCCCCACTTGCAGGATCAGCGTCTTCACACTCCTCTTTCGTAGTCTCTGCAAGTTTTCCGAAGGATGACCTGGAAGAGGGGGAACCAATGAGAGACCAGCTGGCGGTGTTCGGACAGGCCCACGTCACTCTAATTTCCCATCACGAAGAGGAATTCACCAAAGGCTCGGCCTGCCTCGCCGCAAGCACAACAGGGCCTGAAGCAATCTGGCGCTATTGCGGCCAGCTCACACCAAAGCGAGCTGCCAAACGGAGCTCTGGGGCACTGCACTTCACAAACCTGCCGAGCTCTAAATGATAACACTCGTCCAAAAACATACTGAGGTAAGGCCACGAAGGGGATTTGAACGCAAGGCAGAATTGCACGAAACGGAGTTCAGGAGGTAGATGGGAATGGCCTTCCCAGCACAGGAAAAGCGGCAGAACGTGGACAATGATGCAGTTGGCCAAAAAGGGCGTATGCGTTTTTTCCTGAATATATTCAGGAAAAAACGCATACGCCCTTTTTGGCCAACCAAGCACCCGGGGAGAGCAAATCGGCACTACAAAGAAATCTCACTCCCCCCCCCCGGGCAAAAGAGCCATCCGGAAAATGTCTAAAAACCAGAAAGGCAGGACAGGCCAAGGAGATAAGGGAGCCTTGTTCAGTTGCCGGGAGGGACGCAAAATGCCAACAGCCACTCTGGAGAAGCGTATGCTCGTTCCTAAAACACGTACAGAACAGAACCACAGAGCGTAGGGCACCTCCACACGTGGGCCTATATCTTGGGAAAACTAAAAGTCAACCAGACGCAGGCACCCCAAAGTTTAGGGCTTCTCTCTTAACAACAACCTCGACTTCGGGACACCCTTCATCTGCCGGGGAAGAGAGAAATGGACCAAGAATTTGTGCTACTTAGGTACGAGGGAATATCCCTCGGCCATGGAATCCATGTCATAAGGCTGGTTCCAGCATAATGAGTGGATTGAGGTACGATGATGCTAAGTGAAATCTGTCCCACAGAAAAAGAAACTTGGGATATCACTTAGAGAGGGAATGTACAAATCGCTACCCACGACCCGAATGACAAAAGAGAACAGACTCACGCTTTTCGAAAACACACTTAGGCCTGCTTAAGCGGAAAGGTGAGGTGGCGTGATGCATAAAACACGACTTGGAAACGAGCACAGATACCGGTCGGAAAAGCAAATATATAATAGACACCACCTACTCCTTGCTCAGTGAACAGGACTCAACAGCTCCTATTCATCACAGAAGAATATATCAGACTCGTAAGCATCTGAAAACCTAAGTATTGATATCTCTCTGTAAGTGAATCAAGTGTGTGTCAAGCGGCATCAACACAGCACTGAAAATCAGCTAAAGCCCATTCTAAAAATACATTTCCAAAACACAGAAGAAAGAAGCACGGCGAGGGGGAGGGAAATTCTGCCAAAATGCGTTCAGGGGCTGTGACGCAACCAGGATTGACCACATCTACACCCACAGCGGCATAAGACATAAGGCTGGATACTCCTCAGGCTGAGAGGATTGCTGAGGTTGGAGGAGCAAACGCAGAGCCTCTAGAGTTATACTGCGTGCTGCCCATTCCATGGGTCCCACCTCTCCAGGTTCAAGGCAACTTTCCTACAGCCAAACCACTCACGGGAATCCCAGGGGATGGTACACCGTGTGATCGGGAAAGCTTTCGAAAGCGCACCTCATTTTTCACCTACGGGTGCTAGCGTCCGCCATTCCAGCCGCTTGACTAACAATTCCCCCACTTGCAGGATCAGCGTCTTCACACTCCTCTTTCGTAGTCTCTGCAAGTGGTCCGAAGGATGACCTGGAAGAGGGGGAACCAATGAGAGACCAGCTGGCGGTGTTCGGACAGGCCCACGTCACTCTAATTTCCCATCACGAAGAGGAATTCACCAAAGGCTCGGCCTGGCTCGCCGCAAGCACAACAGGGCCTGAAGCAATCTGGCGCTATTGCGGCCAGCTCACACCAAAGCGAGCTGCCAAACGGAGCTCTGGGGCACTGCACTTCACAAACCTGCCGAGCTCTAAATGATAACACTCGTCCAAAAACATACTGAGGTAAGGCCACGAAGGGGATTTGAACGCAAGGCAGAATTGCACGAAACGGAGTTCAGGAGGTAGATGGGAATGGCCTTCCCAGCACAGGAAAAGCGGCAGAACGTGGACAATGATGCAGTTGGCCAAAAAGGGCGTATGCGTTTTTTCCTGAATATATTCAGGAAAAAACGCATACGCCCTTTTTGGCCAACCAAGCACCCGGGGAGAGCAAATCGGCACTACAAAGAAATCTCACTCCCCCACCCCCGGGCAAAAGAGCCATCCGGAAAATGTCTAAAAACCAGAAAGGCAGGACAGGCCAAGGAGATAAGGGAGCCTTGTTCAGTTGCCGGGAGGGACGCAAAATGCCAACAGCCACTCTGGAGAAGCGTATGCTCGTTCCTAAAACACGTACAGAACAGAACCACAGAGCGTAGGGCACCTCCACACGTGGGCCTATATCTTGGGAAAACTAAAAGTCAACCAGACGCAGGCACCCCAAAGTTTAGGGCTTCTCTCTTTACAACAACCTCGACTTCGGGACACCCTTCATCTGCCGGGGAAGAGAGAAATGGACCAAGAATTTGTGCTACTTAGGTACGAGGGAATATCCCTCAGCCATGGAATCCATGTCATAAGGCTGGTTCCAGCATAATGAGTGGATTGAGGTACGATGATGCTAAGTGAAATCTGTCCCACAGAAAAAGAAACTTGGGATATCACTTAGAGAGGGAATGTACAAATCGCTACCCACGACCCGAATGACAAAAGAGAACAGACTCACGCTTTTCGAAAACACACTTAGGCCTGCTTAAGCGGAAAGGTGAGGTGGCGTGATGCATAAAACACGACTTGGAAACGAGCACAGATACCGGTCGGAAAAGCAAATATATAATAGACACCACCTACTCCTTGCTCAGTGAACAGGACTCAACAGCTCCTATTCATCACAGAAGAATATATCAGACTCGTAAGCATCTGAAAACCTAAGTATTGATATCTCTCTGTAAGTGAATCAAGTGTGTGTCAAGCGGCATCAACACAGCACTGAAAATCAGCTAAAGCCCATTCTAAAAATACATTTCCAAAACACAGAAGAAAGAAGCACGGCGAGGGGGAGGGAAATTCTGCCAAAATGCGTTCAGGGGCTGTGATGCAACCAGGATTGACCACATCTACACCCACAGCGGCATAAGACATAAGGCTGGATACTCCTCAGGCTGAGAGGATTGCTGAGGTTGGAGGAGCAAACGCAGAGCCTCTAGAGTTATACTGCGTGCTGCCCATTCCATGGGTCCCACCTCTCCAGGTTCAAGGCAACTTTCCTACAGCCAAACCACTCACGGGAATCCCAGGGGATGGTACACCGTGTGATCGGGAAACCTTTCGAAAGCGCACCTCATTTTTCACCTCCGGGTGCTAGCGTCCGCCATTCCAGCCGCTTGACTAACAATTCCCCCACTTGCAGGATCAGCGTCTTCACACTCCTCTTTCGTAGTCTCTGCAAGTGGTCCGAAGGATGACCTGGAAGAGGGGGAACCAATGAGAGACCAGCTGGCGGTGTTCGGACAGGCCCACGTCACTCTAATTTCCCATCACGAAGAGGAATTCACCAAAGGCTCGGCCTGCCTCGCCGCAAGCACAACAGGGCCTGAAGCAATCTGGCGCTATTGCGGCCAGCTCACACCAAAGCGAGCTGCCAAACGGAGCTCTGGGGCACTGCACTTCACAAACCTGCCGAGCTCTAAATGATAACACTCGTCCAAAAACATACTGAGGTAAGGCCACGAAGGGGATTTGAACGCAAGGCAGAATTGCACGAAACGGAGTTCAGGAGGTAGATGGGAATGGCCTTCCCAGCACAGGAAAAGCGGCAGAACGTGGACAATGATGCAGTTGGCCAAAAAGGGCGTATGCGTTTTTTCCTGAATATATTCAGGAAAAAACGCATACGCCCTTTTTGGCCAACCAAGCACCCGGGGAGAGCAAATCGGCACTACAAAGAAATCTCACTCCCCCCCCCCCCGGGCAAAAGAGCCATCCGGAAAATGTCTAAAAACCAGAAAGGCAGGACAGGCCAAGGAGATAAGGGAGCCTTGTTCAGTTGCCGGGAGGGACGCAAAATGCCAACAGCCACTCTGGAGAAGCGTATGCTCGTTCCTAAAACACGTACAGAACAGAACCACAGAGCGTAGGGCACCTCCACACGTGGGCCTATATCTTGGGAAAACTAAAAGTCAACCAGACGCAGGCACCCCAAAGTTTAGGGCTTCTCTCTTTACAACAACCTCGACTTCGGGACACCCTTCATCTGCCGGGCAAGAGAGAAATGGACCAAGAATTTGTGCTACTTGGTACGATGGAATATCCCTCAGCCATGGAATCCATGTCATAAGGCTGGTTCCAGCATAATGAGTGGATTGAGGTACGATGATGCTAAGTGAAATCTGTCCCACAGAAAAAGAAACTTGGGATATCACTTAGAGAGGGAATGTACAAATCGCTACCCACGACCCGAATGACAAAAGAGAACAGACTCACGCTTTTCGAAAACACACTTAGGCCTGCTTAAGCGGAAAGGTGAGGTGGCGTGATGCATAAAACACGACTTGGAAACGAGCACAGATACCGGTCGGAAAAGCAAATATATAATAGACACCACCTACTCCTTGCTCAGTGAACAGGACTCAACAGCTCCTATTCATCACAGAAGAATATATCAGACTCGTAAGCATCTGAAAACCTAAGTATTGATATCTCTCTGTAAGTGAATCAAGTGTGTGTCAAGCGGCATCAACACAGCACTGAAAATCAGCTAAAGCCCATTCTAAAAATACATTTCCAAAACACAGAAGAAAGAAGCACGGCGAGGGGGAGGGAAATTCTGCCAAAATGCGTTCAGGGGCTGTGATGCAACCAGGATTGACCACATCTACACCCACAGCGGCATAAGACATAAGGCTGGATACTCCTCAGGCTGAGACGATTGCTGAGGTTGGAGGAGCAAAGGCAGAGCCTCTAGAGTTATACTGCGTGCTGCCCATTCCATGGGTCCCACCTCTCCAGGTTCAAGGCAACTTTCCTACAGCCAAACCACTCACGGGAATCCCAGGGGATGGTACACCGTGTGATCGGGAAACCTTTCGAAAGCGCACCTCATTGTTCACCTCCGGGTGCTAGCGTCCGCCATTCCAGCCGCTTGACTAACAATTCCCCCACTTGCAGGATCAGCGTCTTCACACTCCTCTTTCGTAGTCTCTGCAAGTGGTCCGAAGGATGACCTGGAAGAGGGGGAACCAATGAGAGACCAGCTGGCGGTGTTCGGACAGGCCCACGTCACTCTAATTTCCCATCACGAAGAGGAATTCACCAAAGGCTCGGCCTGCCTCGCCGCAAGCACAACAGGGCCTGAAGCAATCTGGCGCTATTGCGGCCAGCTCACACCAAAGCGAGCTGCCAAACGGAGCTCTGGGGCACTGCACTTCACAAACCTGCCGAGCTCTAAATGATAACACTCGTCCAAAAACATACTGAGGTAAGGCCACGAAGGGGATTTGAACGCAAGGCAGAATTGCACGAAACGGAGTTCAGGAGGTAGATGGGAATGGCCTTCCCAGCACAGGAAAAGCGGCAGAACGTGGACAATGATGCAGTTGGCCAAAAAGGGCGTATGCGTTTTTTCCTGAATATATTCAGGAAAAAACGCATACGCCCTTTTTGGCCAACCAAGCACCCGGGGAGAGCAAATCGGCACTACAAAGAAATCTCACTCCCCCCCCCCGGGCAAAAGAACCATCCGGAAAATGTCTAAAAACCAGAAAGGCAGGACAGGCCAAGGAGATAAGGGAGCCATGTTCAGTTGCCGGGAGGGACGCAAAATGCCAACAGCCACTCTGGAGAAGCGTATGCTCGTTCCTAAAACACGTACAGAACAGAACCACAGAGCATAGGGCACCTCCACACGTGGGCCTATATCTTGGGAAAACTAAAAGTCAACCAGACGCAGGCACCCCAAAGTTTAGGGCTTCTCTCTTTACAACAACCTCGACTTCGGGACACCCTTCATATGCCGCGGAAGAGAGAAATGGACCAAGAATTTGTGCTACTTGGTACGATGGAATATCCCTCAGCCATGGAATCCATGTCATAAGGCTGGTTCCAGCATAATGAGTGGATTGAGGTACGATGATGCTAAGTGAAATCTGTCCCACAGAAAAAGAAACTTGGGATATCACTTAGAGAGGGAATGTACAAATCTCTACCCACGACCCGAATGACAAAAGAGAACAGACTCACGCTTTTCGAAAACACACTTAGGCCTGCTTAAGCGGAAAGGTGAGGTGGCGTGATGCATACAACACGACTTGGAAACGAGCACAGATACCGGTCGGAAAAGCAAATATATAATAGTCACCACCTACTCCTTGCTCAGTGAACAGGACTCAACAGCTCCTATTCATCACAGAAGAATATATCAGACTCGTCAGCATCTGAAAACCTAAGTATTGATATCTCTCTGTAAGTGAATCAAGTGTGTGTCAAGCGGCATCAACACAGCACTGAAAATCAGCTAAAGCCCATTCTAAAAATACATTTCCAAAACACAGAAGAAAGAAGCACGGCGAGAGGGAGGGAAATTCTGCCAAAATGCGTTCAGGGGCTGTGATGCAACCAGGATTGACCACATCTACACCCACAGCGGCATAAGACATAAGGCTGGATACTCCTCAGGCTGAGAGGATTGCTGAGGTTGGAGGAGCAAAGGCAGAGCCTCTAGAGTTATACTGCGTGCTACCCATTCCATGGGTCCCACCTCTCCAGGTTCAAGGCAACTTTCCTACAGCCAAACCACTCACGGGAATCCCAGGGGATGGTACACCGTGTGATCGGGAATGCTTTCGAAAGCGCACCTCATTTTTCACCTCCGGGTGCTAGCGTCCGCCATTCCAGCCGCTTGAGTAACAATTCACCCACTTGCAGGATCAGCGTCTTGACACTCCTCTTTCGTAGTCTCTGCAAGTGGTCCGAAGGATGACCTGGAAGAGGGGCAACCAATGAGAGACCAGCTGGTGGTGTTCGGACAGGCCCACGTCACTCTAATTTCCCATCACGAAGAGGAATTCACCAAAGGCTCGGCCTGCCTCGCCGCAAGCACAACAGGGCCTGAAGCAATCTGGCGCTATTGCGGCCAGCTCACACCAAAGCGAGCTGCCAAACGGAGCTCTGGGGCACTGCACTTCACAAACCTGCCGAGCTCTAAATGATAACACTCGTCCAAAAACATACTGAGGTAAGGCCACGAAGGGGATTTGAACGCAAGGCAGAATTGCACGAAACGGAGTTCAGGAGGTAGATGGGAATGGCCTTCCCAGCACAGGAAAAGCGGCAGAACGTGGACAATGATGCAGTTGGCCAAAAAGGGCGTATGCGTTTTTTCCTGAATATATTCAGGAAAAAACGCATACGCCCTTTTTGGCCAACCAAGCACCCGGGGAGAGCAAATCGGCACTACAAAGAAATCTCACTCCCCCCCCCCGGGCAAAAGAGCCATCCGGAAAATGTCTAAAAACCAGAAAGGCAGGACAGGCCAAGGAGATAAGGGAGCCTAGTTCAGTTGCCGGGAGGGACGCAAAATGCCAACAGCCACTCTGGAGAAGCGTATGCTCGTTCCTAAAACACGTACAGAACAGAACCACAGAGCATAGGGCACCTCCACACGTGGGCCTATATCTTGGGAAAACTAAAAGTCAACCAGACCCAGGCACCCCAAAGTTTAGGGCTTCTCTCTTTACAACAACCTCGACTTCGGGACACCCTTCATCTGCCGGGGAAGAGAGAAATGGACCAAGAATTTGTGCTACTTGGTACGATGGAATATCCCTCAGCCATGGAATCCATGTCATAAGGCTGCTTCCAGCATAATGAGTGGATTGAGGTACGATTATGCTAAGTGAAATCTGTCCCACAGAAAAAGAAACTTGGGATATCACTTAGAGAGGGAATGTACAAATCGCTACCCACGACCCGAATGACAAAAGAGAACAGACACACGCTTTTCGAAAACACACTTAGGCCTGCTTAAGCGGAAAGGTGAGGTGGCATGATGCATAAAACACGACTTGGAAACGAGCACAGATACCGGTCGGAAAAGCAAATATATAATAGACACCACCTACTCCTTGCTCAGTGAACAGGACTCAACAGCTCCTATTCATCACAGAAGAATATATCAGACTCGTCAGCATCTGAACACCTAAGTATTGATATCTCTCTGTAAGTGAATCAAGTGTGTGTCAAGCGGCATCAACACAGCACTGAAAATCAGCTAAAGCCCATTCTAAAAATACATTTCCAAAACACAGAAGAAAGAAGCACGGCGAGGGGGAGGGAAATTCTGCCAAAATGCGTTCAGGGGCTGTGATGCAACCAGGATTGACCACATCTACACCCACAGCGGCATAAGACATAAGGCTGGATACTCCTCAGGCTGAGACGATTGCTGAGGTTGGAGGAGCAAAGGCAGAGCCTCTAGAGTTATACTGCGTGCTTCCCATTCCATGGGTCCCACCTCTCCAGGTTCAAGGCAACTTTCCTACAGCCAAACCACTCATGGGAATCCCAGGGGATGGTACACCGTGTGATCGGGAAAGCTTTCGAAAGCGCACCTCATTTTTCACCTCCGGGTGCTAGCGTCCGCCATTCCAGCCGCTTGACTAACAATTCCCCCACTTGCAGGATCAGCGTCTTGACACTCCTCTTTCGTAGTCTCTGCAAGTGGTCCGAAGGATGACCTGGAAGAGGGGGAACCAATGAGAGACCAGCTGGCGGTGTTCGGACAGGCCCACGTCACTCTAATTTCCCATCACGAAGAGGAATTCACCAAAGGCTCGGCCTGCCTCGCCGCAAGCACAACAGGGCCTGAAGCAATCTGGCGCTATTGCGGCCAGCTCACACCAAAGCGAGCTGCCAAACGGAGCTCTGGGGCACTGCACTTCACAAACCTGCCGAGCTGTAAATGATAACACTCGTCCAAAAACATACTGAGGTAAGGCCACGAAGGGGATTTGAACGCAAGGCAGAATTGCACGAAACGGAGTTCAGGAGGTAGATGGGAATGGCCTTCCCAGCACAGGAAAAGCGGCAGAACGTGGACAATGATGCAGTTGGCAAAAAAGGGCGTATGCGTTTTTTCCTAAATATATTCAGGAAAAAACGCATACGCCCTTTTTGCCCAACCAAGGACCCGGGGAGAGCAAATCGGCACTACAAAGAAATCTCACTCCCCCCCCCCCCGGGCAAAAGAGCCATCCGGAAAATGTCTAAAAACCAGAAAGGCAGGACAGGCCAAGGAGATAAGGGAGCCATGTTCAGTTGCCGGGAGGGACGCAAAATGCCAACAGCCACTCTGGAGAAGCGTATGCTCGTTCCTAAAACACGTACAGAACAGAACCACAGAGCGTAGGGCACCTCCACACGTGGGCCTATATCTTGGGAAAACTAAAAATCAACCAGACGCAGGCACCCCAAAGTTTAGGGCTTCTCTCTTTACAACAACCTCGACTTCGGGACACCCTTCATATGCCGCGGAAGAGAGAAATGGACCAAGAATTTGTGCTACTTAGGTACGATGGAATATCCCTCAGCCATGGAATCCATGTCATAAGGCTGCTTCCAGCATAATGAGTGGATTGAGGTACGATGATGCTAAGTGAAATCTGTCCCACAGAAAAAGAAACTTGGGATATCACTTAGAGAGGGAATGTACAAATCGCTACCCACGACCCGAATGACAAAAGAGAACAGACTCACGCTTTTCGAAAACACACTTAGGCCTGCTTAAGCGGAAAGGTGAGGTGGCGTGATGCATAAAACACGACTTGGAAACGAGCACAGATACCGGTCGGAAAAGCAAATATATAATAGTCACCACCTACTCCTTGCTCAGTGAACAGGACTCAACAGCTCCTATTCATCACAGAAGAATATATCAGACTCGTCAGCATCTGAAAACCTAAGTATTGATATCTCTCTGTAAGTGAATCAAGTGTGTGTCAAGCGGCATCAACACAGCACTGAAAATCAGCTAAAGCCCATTCTAAAAATACATTTCCAAAACACAGAAGAAAGAAGCACGGCGAGGGGGAGGGAAATTCTGCCAAAATGCGTTCAGGGGCTGTGATGCAACCAGGATTGACCACATCTACACCCACAGCGGCATAAGACATAAGGCTGGATACTCCTCAGGCTGAGAGGATTGCTGAGGTTGGAGGAGCAAACGCAGAGCCTCTAGAGTTATACTGCGTGCTGCCCATTCCATGGGTCCCACCTCTCCAGGTTCAAGGCAACTTTCCTACAGCCAAACCACTCACGGGAATCCCAGGGGATGGTACACCGTGTGATCGGGAAACCTTTCGAAAGCGCACCTCATTTTTCACCTCCGGGTGCTAGCGTCCGCCATTCCAGCCGCTTGACTAACAATTCCCCCACTTGCAGGATCAGCGTCTTCACACTCCTCTTTCGTAGTCTCTGCAAGTGGTCCGAAGGATGACCTGGAAGAGGGGGAACCAATGAGAGACCAGCTGGCGGTGTTCGGACAGGCCCACGTCACTCTAATTTCCCATCACGAAGAGGAATTCACCAAAGGCTCGGCCTGCCTCGCCGCAAGCACAACAGGGCCTGAAGCAATCTGGCGCTATTGCGGCCAGCTCACACCAAAGCGAGCTGCCAAACGGAGCTCTGGGGCACTGCACTTCACAAACCTGCCGAGCTCTAAATGATAACACTCGTCCAAAAACATACTGAGGTAAGGCCACGAAGGGGATTTGAACGCAAGGCAGAATTGCACGAAACGGAGTTCAGGAGGTAGATGGGAATGGCCTTCCCAGCACAGGAAAAGCGGCAGAACGTGGACAATGATGCAGTTGGCCAAAAAGGGCGTATGCGTTTTTTCCTGAATATATTCAGGAAAAAACGCATACGCCCTTTTTGGCCAACCAAGCACCCGGGGAGAGCAAATCGGCACTACAAAGAAATCTCACTCCCCCCCCCCCCGGGCAAAAGAGCCATCCGGAAAATGTCTAAAAACCAGAAAGGCAGGACAGGCCAAGGAGATAAGGGAGCCTTGTTCAGTTGCCGGGAGGGACGCAAAATGCCAACAGCCACTCTGGAGAAGCGTATGCTCGTTCCTAAAACACGTACAGAACAGAACCACAGAGCGTAGGGCACCTCCACACGTGGGCCTATATCTTGGGAAAACTAAAAGTCAACCAGACGCAGGCACCCCAAAGTTTAGGGCTTCTCTCTTTACAACAACCTCGACTTCGGGACACCCTTCATCTGCCGGGGAAGAGAGAAATGGACCAAGAATTTGTGCTACTTGGTACGATGGAATATC
Organism: Kogia breviceps; assembly: GCF_026419965.1. Lineage (NCBI taxonomy): Eukaryota > Metazoa > Chordata > Mammalia > Artiodactyla > Physeteridae > Kogia > Kogia breviceps. The sequence continues at coordinate 89,785,051 of NC_081318.1, forward strand.
CCTCAGCCATGGAATCCATGTCATAAGGCTGGTTCCAGCATAATGAGTGGATTGAGGTACGATGATGCTAAGTGAAATCTGTCCCACAGAAAAAGAAACTTGGGATATCACTTAGAGAGGGAATGTACAAATCGCTACCCACGACCCGAATGACAAAAGAGAACAGACTCACGCTTTTCGAAAACACACTTAGGCCTGCTTAAGCGGAAAGGTGAGGTGGCGTGATGCATAAAACACGACTTGGAAACGAGCACAGATACCGGTCGGAAAAGCAAATATATAATAGACACCACCTACTCCTTGCTCAGTGAACAGGACTCAACAGCTCCTATTCATCACAGAAGAATATATCAGACTCGTAAGCATCTGAAAACCTAAGTATTGATATCTCTCTGTAAGTGAATCAAGTGTGTGTCAAGCGGCATCAACACAGCACTGAAAATCAGCTAAAGCCCATTCTAAAAATACATTTCCAAAACACAGAAGAAAGAAGCACGGCGAGGGGGAGGGAAATTCTGCCAAAATGCGTTCAGGGGCTGTGATGCAACCAGGATTGACCACATCTACACCCACAGCGGCATAAGACATAAGGCTGGATACTCCTCAGGCTGAGACGATTGCTGAGGTTGGAGGAGCAAAGGCAGAGCCTCTAGAGTTATACTGCGTGCTGCCCATTCCATGGGTCCCACCTCTCCAGGTTCAAGGCAACTTTCCTACAGCCAAACCACTCACGGGAATCCCAGGGGATGGTACACCGTGTGATCGGGAAACCTTTCGAAAGCGCACCTCATTGTTCACCTCCGGGTGCTAGCGTCCGCCATTCCAGCCGCTTGACTAACAATTCCCCCACTTGCAGGATCAGCGTCTTCACACTCCTCTTTCGTAGTCTCTGCAAGTGGTCCGAAGGATGACCTGGAAGAGGGGGAACCAATGAGAGACCAGCTGGCGGTGTTCGGACAGGCCCACGTCACTCTAATTTCCCATCACGAAGAGGAATTCACCAAAGGCTCGGCCTGCCTCGCCGCAAGCACAACAGGGCCTGAAGCAATCTGGCGCTATTGCGGCCAGCTCACACCAAAGCGAGCTGCCAAACGGAGCTCTGGGGCACTGCACTTCACAAACCTGCCGAGCTCTAAATGATAACACTCGTCCAAAAACATACTGAGGTAAGGCCACGAAGGGGATTTGAACGCAAGGCAGAATTGCACGAAACGGAGTTCAGGAGGTAGATGGGAATGGCCTTCCCAGCACAGGAAAAGCGGCAGAACGTGGACAATGATGCAGTTGGCCAAAAAGGGCGTATGCGTTTTTTCCTGAATATATTCAGGAAAAAACACATACGCCCTTTTTGGCCAACCAAGCACCCGGGGAGAGCAAATCGGCACTACAAAGAAATCTCACTCCCCCCCCCCGGGCAAAAGAGCCATCCGGAAAATGTCTAAAAACCAGAAAGCCAGGACAGGCCAAGGAGATAAGGGAGCCATGTTCAGTTGCCGGGAGGGACGCAAAATGCCAACAGCCACTCTGGAGAAGCGTATGCTCGTTCCTAAAACACGTACAGAACAGAACCACAGAGCATAGGGCACCTCCACACGTGGGCCTATATCTTGGGAAAACTAAAAGTCAACCAGACGCAGGCACCCCAAAGTTTAGGGCTTCTCTCTTTACAACAACCTCGACTTCGGGACACCCTTCATATGCCGCGGAAGAGAGAAATGGACCAAGAATTTGTGCTACTTGGTACGATGGAATATCCCTCAGCCATGGAATCCATGTCATAAGGCTGGTTCCAGCATAATGAGTGGATTGAGGTACGATGATGCTAAGTGAAATCTGTCCCACAGAAAAAGAAACTTGGGATATCACTTAGAGAGGGAATGTACAAATCTCTACCCACGACCCGAATGACAAAAGAGAACAGACTCACGCTTTTCGAAAACACACTTAGGCCTGCTTAAGCGGAAAGGTGAGGTGGCGTGATGCATAAAACACGACTTGGAAACGAGCACAGATACCGGTCGGAAAAGCAAATATATAATAGTCACCACCTACTCCTTGCTCAGTGAACAGGACTCAACAGCTCCTATTCATCACAGAAGAATATATCAGACTCGTCAGCATCTGAAAACCTAAGTATTGATATCTCTCTGTAAGTGAATCAAGTGTGTGTCAAGCGGCATCAACACAGCACTGAAAATCAGCTAAAGCCCATTCTAAAAATACATTTCCAAAACACAGAAGAAAGAAGCACGGCGAGAGGGAGGGAAATTCTGCCAAAATGCGTTCAGGGGCTGTGATGCAACCAGGATTGACCACATCTACACCCACAGCGGCATAAGACATAAGGCTGGATACTCCTCAGGCTGAGAGGATTGCTGAGGTTGGAGGAGCAAAGGCAGAGCCTCTAGAGTTATACTGCGTGCTACCCATTCCATGGGTCCCACCTCTCCAGGTTCAAGGCAACTTTCCTACAGCCAAACCACTCACGGGAATCCCAGGGGATGGTACACCGTGTGATCGGGAATGCTTTCGAAAGCGCACCTCATTTTTCACCTCCGGGTGCTAGCGTCCGCCATTCCAGCCGCTTGAGTAACAATTCACCCACTTGCAGGATCAGCGTCTTGACACTCCTCTTTCGTAGTCTCTGCAAGTGGTCCGAAGGATGACCTGGAAGAGGGGCAACCAATGAGAGACCAGCTGGTGGTGTTCGGACAGGCCCACGTCACTCTAATTTCCCATCACGAAGAGGAATTCACCAAAGGCTCGGCCTGCCTCGCCGCAAGCACAACAGGGCCTGAAGCAATCTGGCGCTATTGCGGCCAGCTCACACCAAAGCGAGCTGCCAAACGGAGCTCTGGGGCACTGCACTTCACAAACCTGTCGAGCTCTAAATGATAACACTCGTCCAAAAACATACTGAGGTAAGGCCACGAAGGGGATTTGAACGCAAGGCAGAATTGCACGAAACGGAGTTCAGGAGGTAGATGGGAATGGCCTTCCCAGCACAGGAAAAGCGGCAGAACGTGGACAATGATGCAGTTGGCCAAAAAGGGCGTATGCGTTTTTTCCTGAATATATTCAGGAAAAAACGCATACGCCCTTTTTGGCCAACCAAGCACCCGGGGAGAGCAAATCGGCACTACAAAGAAATCTCACTCCCCCCCCCCGGGCAAAAGAGCCATCCGGAAAATGTCTAAAAACCAGAAAGGCAGGACAGGCCAAGGAGATAAGGGAGCCTAGTTCAGTTGCCGGGAGGGACGCAAAATGCCAACAGCCACTCTGGAGAAGCGTATGCTCGTTCCTAAAACACGTACAGAACAGAACCACAGAGCATAGGGCACCTCCACACGTGGGCCTATATCTTGGGAAAACTAAAAGTCAACCAGACCCAGGCACCCCAAAGTTTAGGGCTTCTCTCTTTACAACAACCTCGACTTCGGGACACCCTTCATCTGCCGGGGAAGAGAGAAATGGACCAAGAATTTGTGCTACTTGGTACGATGGAATATCCCTCAGCCATGGAATCCATGTCATAAGGCTGCTTCCAGCATAATGAGTGGATTGAGGTACGATTATGCTAAGTGAAATCTGTCCCACAGAAAAAGAAACTTGGGATATCACTTAGAGAGGGAATGTACAAATCGCTACCCACGACCCGAATGACAAAAGAGAACAGACACACGCTTTTCGAAAACACACTTAGGCCTGCTTAAGCGGAAAGGTGAGGTGGCATGATGCATAAAACACGACTTGGAAACGAGCACAGATACCGGTCGGAAAAGCAAATATATAATAGACACCACCTACTCCTTGCTCAGTGAACAGGACTCAACAGCTCCTATTCATCACAGAAGAATATATCAGACTCGTCAGCATCTGAACACCTAAGTATTGATATCTCTCTGTAAGTGAATCAAGTGTGTGTCAAGCGGCATCAACACAGCACTGAAAATCAGCTAAAGCCCATTCTAAAAATACATTTCCAAAACACAGAAGAAAGAAGCACGGCGAGGGGGAGGGAAATTCTACCAAAATGCGTTCAGGGGCTGTGATGCAACCAGGATTGACCACATCTACACCCACAGCGGCATAAGACATAAGGCTGGATACTCCTCAGGCTGAGACGATTGCTGAGGTTGGAGGAGCAAAGGCAGAGCCTCTAGAGTTATACTGCGTGCTTCCCATTCCATGGGTCCCACCTCTCCAGGTTCAAGGCAACTTTCCTACAGCCAAACCACTCATGGGAATCCCAGGGGATGGTACACCGTGTGATCGGGAAAGCTTTCGAAAGCGCACCTCATTTTTCACCTCCGGGTGCTAGCGTCCGCCATTCCAGCCGCTTGACTAACAATTCCCCCACTTGCAGGATCAGCGTCTTGACACTCCTCTTTCGTAGTCTCTGCAAGTGGTCCGAAGGATGACCTGGAAGAGGGGGAACCAATGAGAGACCAGCTGGCGGTGTTCGGACAGGCCCACGTCACTCTAATTTCCCATCACGAAGAGGAATTCACCAAAGGCTCGGCCTGCCTCGCCGCAAGCACAACAGGGCCTGAAGCAATCTGGCGCTATTGCGGCCAGCTCACACCAAAGCGAGCTGCCAAACGGAGCTCTGGGGCACTGCACTTCACAAACCTGCCGAGCTGTAAATGATAACACTCGTCCAAAAACATACTGAGGTAAGGCCACGAAGGGGATTTGAACGCAAGGCAGAATTGCACGAAACGGAGTTCAGGAGGTAGATGGGAATGGCCTTCCCAGCACAGGAAAAGCGGCAGAACGTGGACAATGATGCAGTTGGCAAAAAAGGGCGTATGCGTTTTTTCCTAAATATATTCAGGAAAAAACGCATACGCCCTTTTTGCCCAACCAAGGACCCGGGGAGAGCAAATCGGCACTACAAAGAAATCTCACTCCCCCCCCCCCCGGGCAAAAGAGCCATCCGGAAAATGTCTAAAAACCAGAAAGGCAGGACAGGCCAAGGAGATAAGGGAGCCATGTTCAGTTGCCGGGAGGGACGCAAAATGCCAACAGCCACTCTGGAGAAGCGTATGCTCGTTCCTAAAACACGTACAGAACAGAACCACAGAGCGTAGGGCACCTCCACACGTGGGCCTATATCTTGGGAAAACTAAAAATCAACCAGACGCAGGCACCCCAAAGTTTAGGGCTTCTCTCTTTACAACAACCTCGACTTCGGGACACCCTTCATATGCCGCGGAAGAGAGAAATGGACCAAGAATTTGTGCTACTTAGGTACGATGGAATATCCCTCAGCCATGGAATCCATGTCATAAGGCTGCTTCCAGCATAATGAGTGGATTGAGGTACGATGATGCTAAGTGAAATCTGTCCCACAGAAAAAGAAACTTGGGATATCACTTAGAGAGGGAATGTACAAATCGCTACCCACGACCCGAATGACAAAAGAGAACAGACTCACGCTTTTCGAAAACACACTTAGGCCTGCTTAAGCGGAAAGGTGAGGTGGCGTGATGCATAAAACACGACTTGGAAACGAGCACAGATACCGGTCGGAAAAGCAAATATATAATAGACACCACCTACTCCTTGCTCAGTGAACAGGACTCAACAGCTCCTATTCATCACAGAAGAATATATCAGACTCGTCAGCATCTGAAAACCTAAGTATTGATATCTCTCTGTAAGTGAATCAAGTGTGTGTCAAGCGGCATCAACACAGCACTGAAAATCAGCTAAAGCCCATTCTAAAAATACATTTCCAAAACACAGAAGAAAGAAGCACGGCGAGAGGGAGGGAAATTCTGCCAAAATGCGTTCAGGGGCTGTGATGCAACCAGGATTGACCACATCTACACCCACAGCGGCATAAGACATAAGGCTGGATACTCCTCAGGCTGAGAGGATTGCTGAGGTTGGAGGAGCAAAGGCAGAGCCTCTAGAGTTATACTGCGTGCTACCCATTCCATGGGTCCCACCTCTCCAGGTTCAAGGCAACTTTCCTACAGCCAAACCACTCACGGGAATCCCAGGGGATGGTACACCGTGTGATCGGGAATGCTTTCGAAAGCGCACCTCATTTTTCACCTCCGGGTGCTAGCGTCCGCCATTCCAGCCGCTTGAGTAACAATTCACCCACTTGCAGGATCAGCGTCTTGACACTCCTCTTTCGTAGTCTCTGCAAGTGGTCCGAAGGATGACCTGGAAGAGGGGCAACCAATGAGAGACCAGCTGGTGGTGTTCGGACAGGCCCACGTCACTCTAATTTCCCATCACGAAGAGGAATTCACCAAAGGCTCGGCCTGCCTCGCCGCAAGCACAACAGGGCCTGAAGCAATCTGGCGCTATTGCGGCCAGCTCACACCAAAGCGAGCTGCCAAACGGAGCTCTGGGGCACTGCACTTCACAAACCTGCCGAGCTGTAAATGATAACACTCGTCCAAAAACATACTGAGGTAAGGCCACGAAGGGGATTTGAACGCAAGGCAGAATTGCACGAAACGGAGTTCAGGAGGTAGATGGGAATGGCCTTCCCAGCACAGGAAAAGCGGCAGAACGTGGACAATGATGCAGTTGGCCAAAAAGGGCGTATGCGTTTTTTCCTGAATATATTGAGGAAAAAACGCATACGCCCTTTTTGGCCAACCAAGCACCCGGGGAGAGCAAATCGGCACTACAAAGAAATCTCACTCCCCCCCCCGGGCAAAAGAGCCATCCGGAAAATGTCTAAAAACCAGAAAGGCAGGACAGGCCAAGGAGATAAGGGAGCCTAGTTCAGTTGCCGGGAGGGACGCAAAATGCCAACAGCCACTCTGGAGAAGCGTATGCTCGTTCCTAAAACACGTACAGAACAGAACCACAGAGCATAGGGCACCTCCACACGTGGGCCTATATCTTGGGAAAACTAAAAGTCAACCAGACGCAGGCACCCCAAAGTTTAGGGCTTCTCTCTTTACAACAACCTCGACTTCGGGACACCCTTCATCTGCCGGGGAAGAGAGAAATGGACCAAGAATTTGTGCTACTTGGTACGATGGAATATCCCTCAGCCATGGAATCCATGTCATAAGGCTGCTTCCAGCATAATGAGTGGATTGAGGTACGATGATGCTAAGTGAAATCTGTCCCACAGAAAAAGAAACTTGGGATATCACTTAGAGAGGGAATGTACAAATCGCTACCCACGACCCGAATGACAAAAGAGAACAGACACACGCTTTTCGAAAACACACTTAGGCCTGCTTAAGCGGAAAGGTGAGGTGGCGTGATGCATAAAACACGACTTGGAAACGAGCACAGATACCGGTCGGAAAAGCAAATATATAATAGACACCACCTACTCCTTGCTCAGTGAACAGGACTCAACAGCTCCTATTCATCACAGAAGAATATATCAGACTCGTCAGCATCTGAACACGTAAGTATTGATATCTCTCTGTAAGTGAATCAAGTGTGTGTCAAGCGGCATCAACACAGCACTGAAAATCATCTAAAGCCCATTCTAAAAATATATTTCCAAAACACAGAAGAAAGAAGCACGGCGAGGGGGAGGGAAATTCTGCCAAAATGCGTTCAGGGGCTGTGATGCAACCAGGATTGACCACATCTACACCCACAGCGGCATAAGACATAAGGCTGGATACTCCTCAGGCTGAGACGATTGCTGAGGTTGGAGGAGCAAAGGCAGAGCCTCTAGAGTTATACTGCGTGCTTCCCATTCCATGGGTCCCACCTCTCCAGGTTCAAGGCAACTTTCCTACAGCCAAACCACTCACGGGAATACCAGGGGATGGTACACCGTGTGATCGGGAAACCTTTCGAAAGCGCACCTCATTTTTCACCTCCGGGTGCTAGCGTCCGCCATTCCAGCCGCTTGACTAACAATTCCCCCACTTGCAGGATCAGCGTCTTCACACTCCTCTTTCGTAGTCTCTGCAAGTGGTCCGAAGGATGACCTGGAAGAGGGGGAACCAATGAGAGACCAGCTGGCGGTGTTCGGACAGGCCCACGTCACTCTAATTTCCCATCACGAAGAGGAATTCACCAAAGGCTCGGCCTGCCTCGCCGCAAGCACAACAGGGCCTGAAGCAATCTGGCGCTATTGCGGCCAGCTCACACCAAAGCGAGCTGCCAAACGGAGCTCTGGGGCACTGCACTTCACAAACCTGCCGAGCTCTAAATGATAACACTCGTCCAAACACATACTGAGGTAAGGCCACGAAGGGGATTTGAACGCAAGGCAGAATTGCACGAAACGGAGTTCAGGAGGTAGATGGGAATGGCCTTCCCAGCACAGGAAAAGCGGCAGAACGTGGACAATGATGCAGTTGGCCAAAAAGGGCGTATGCGTTTTTTCCTGAATATATTCAGGAAAAAACGCATACGCCCTTTTTGGCCAACCAAGCACCCGGGGAGAGCAAATCGGCACTACAAAGAAATCTCACTCCCCCACCCCCGGGCAAAAGAGCCATCCGGAAAATGTCTAAAAACCAGAAAGGCAGGACAAGCCAAGGAGATAAGGGAGCCTTGTTCAGTTGCCGGGAGGGACGCAAAATGCCAACAGCCACCCTGGAGAAGCGTATGCTCGTTCCTAAAACACGTACAGAACAGAACCACAGAGCGTAGGGCACCTCCACACGTGGGCCTATATCTTGGGAAAACTAAAAATCAACCAGACGCAGGCACCCCAAAGTTTAGGGCTTCTCTCTTTACAACAACCTCGACTTCGGGACACCCTTCATCTGCCGGGGAAGAGAGAAATGGACCAAGAATTTGTGCTACTTAGGTACGATGGAATATCCCTCAGCCATGGAATCCATGTCATAAGGCTGCTTCCAGCATAATGAGTGGATTGAGGTACGATGATGCTAAGTGAAATCTGTCCCACAGAAAAAGAAACTTGGGATATCACTTAGAGAGGGAATGTACAAATCGCTACCCACGACCCGAATGACAAAAGAGAACAGACTCACGCTTTTCGAAAACACACTTAGGCCTGCTTAAGCGGAAAGGTGAGGTGGCGTGATGCATAAAACACGACTTGGAAACGAGCACAGATACCGGTCCGAAAAGCAAATATATAATAGTCACCACCTACTCCTTGCTCAGTGAACAGGACTCAACAGCTCCTATTCAGCACAGAAGAATATATCAGACTCGTCAGCATCTGAAAACCTAAGTATTGATATCTCTCTGTAAGTGAATCAAGTGTGTGTCAAGCGGCATCAACACAGCACTGAAAATCAGCTAAAGCCCATTCTAAAAATACATTTCCAAAACACAGAAGAAAGAAGCACGGCGAGAGGGAGGGAAATTCTGCCAAAATGCGTTCAGGGGCTGTGATGCAACCAGGATTGACCACATCTACACCCGCAGCGGCATAAGACATAAGGCTGGATACTCCTCAGGCTGAGAGGATTGCTGAGGTTGGAGGAGCAAAGGCAGAGCCTCTAGAGTTATACTGCGTGCTGCCCATTCCATGGGTCCCACCTCTCCAGGTTCAAGGCAACTTTCCTACAGCCAAACCACTCACGGGAATCCCAGGGGATGGTACACCGTGTGATCGGGAAACCTTTCGAAAGCGCACCTCATTTTTCACCTCCGGGTGCTAGCGTCCGCCATTCCAGCCGCTTGACTAACAATTCCCCCACTTGCAGGATCAGCGTCTTGACACTCCTCTTTCGTAGTCTCTGCAAGTGGTCCGAAGGATGACCTGGAAGAGGGGGAACCAATGAGAGACCAGCTGGCGGTGTTCGGACAGGCCCACGTCACTCTAATTTCCCATCACGAAGAGGAATTCACCAAAGGCTCGGCCTGCCTCGCCGCAAGCACAACAGGGCCTGAAGCAATCTGGCGCTATTGCGGCCAGCTCACACCAAAGCGAGCTGCCAAACGGAGCTCTGGGGCACTGCACTTCACAAACCTGCCGAGCTCTAAATGATAACACTCGTCCAAAAACATACTGAGGTAAGGCCACGAAGGGGATTTGAACGCAAGGCAGAATTGCACGAAACGGAGTTCAGGAGGTAGATGGGAATGGCCTTCCCAGCACAGGAAAAGCGGCAGAACGTGGACAATGATGCAGTTGGCCAAAAAGGGCGTATGCGTTTTTTCCTGAATATATTCAGGAAAAAACGCATACGCCCTTTTTGGCCAACCAAGCACCCGGGGAGAGCAAATCGGCACTACAAAGAAATCTCACTCCCCCCCCCCGGGCAAAAGAGCCATCCGGAAAATGTCTAAAAACCAGAAAGGCAGGACAGGCCAAGGAGATAAGGGAGCCTTGTTCAGTTGCCGGGAGGGACGCAAAATGCCAACAGCCACTCTGGAGAAGCGTATGCTCGTTCCTAAAACACGTACAGAACAGAACCACAGAGCATAGGGCACCTCCACACGTGGGCCTATATCTTGGGAAAACTAAAAGTCAACCAGACGCAGGCACCCCAAAGTTTAGGGCTTCTCTCTTTACAACAACCTCGACTTCGGGACACCCTTCATCTGCCGGGGAAGAGAGAAATGGACCAAGAATTTGTGCTACTTGGTACGAGGGAATATACCTCAGCCATGGAATCCATGTCATAAGGCTGCTTCCAGCATAATGAGTGGATTGAGGTACGATGATGCTAAGTGAAATCTGTCCCACAGAAAAAGAAACTTGGGATATCACTTAGAGAGGGAATGTACAAATCGCTACCCACGACCCGAATGACAAAAGAGAACAGACTCCCGCTTTTCGAAAACACACTTAGGCCTGCTTAAGCGGAAAGGTGAGGTGGCGTGATGCATAAAACACGACTTGGAAACGAGCACAGATACCGGTCGGAAAAGCAAATATATAATAGACACCACCTACTCCTTGTTCAGTGAACAGGACTCAACAGCTCCTATTCATCACAGAAGAATATATCAGACTCGTAAGCATCTGAAAACCTAAGTATTGATATCTCTCTGTAAGTGAATCAAGTGTGTGTCAAGCGGCATCAACACAGCACTGAAAATCAGCTAAAGCCCATTCTAAAAATACATTTCCAAAACACAGAAGAAAGAAGCACGGCGAGGGGGAGGGAAATTCTGCCAAAATGCGTTCAGGGGCTGTGATGCAACCAGGATTGACCACATCTACACCCACAGCGGCATAAGACATAAGGCTGGATACTCCTCAGGCTGAGAGGATTGCTGAGGTTGGAGGAGCAAAGGCAGAGCCTCTAGAGTTATACTGCGTGCTGCCCATTCCATGGGTCCCACCTCTCCAGGTTCAAGGCAACTTTCCTACAGCCAAACCACTCACGGGAATCCCAGGGGATGGTACACCGTGTGATCGGGAAACCTTTCGAAAGCGCACCTCATTTTTCACCTCCGGGTGCTAGCGTCCGCCATTCCAGCCGCTTGACTAACAATTCCCCCACTTGCAGGATCAGCGTCTTGACACTCCTCTTTCGTAGTCTCTGCAAGTGGTCCGAAGGATGACCTGGAAGAGGGGGAACCAATGAGAGACCAGCTGGCGGTGTTCGGACAGGCCCACGTCACTCTAATTTCCCATCACGAAGAGGAATTCACCAAAGGCTCGGCCTGCCTCGCCGCAAGCACAACAGGGCCTGAAGCAATCTTGCGCTATTGCGGCCAGCTCACACCAAAGCGAGCTGCCAAACGGAGCTCTGGGGCACTGCACTTCACAAACCTGCCGAGCTCTAAATGATAACACTCGTCCAAAAACATACTGAGGTAAGGCCACGAAGGGGATTTGAACGCAAGGCAGAATTGCACGAAACGGAGTTCAGGAGGTAGATGGGAATGGCCTTCCCAGCACAGGAAAAGCGGCAGAACGTGGACAATGATGCAGTTGGCCAAAAAGGGCGTATGCGTTTTTTCCTGAATATATTCAGGAAAAAACGCATACGCCCTTTTTGGCCAACCAAGCACCCGGGGAGAGCAAATCGGCACTACAAAGAAATCTCACTCCCCCCCCCCGGGCAAAAGAGCCATCCGGAAAATGTCTAAAACCCAGAAAGGCAGGACAGGCCAAGGAGATAAGGGAGCCTTGTTCAGTTGCCGGGAGGGACGCAAAATGCCAACAGCCACTCTGGAGAAGCGTATGCTCGTTCCTAAAACACGTACAGAACAGAACCACAGAGCATAGGGCACCTCCACACGTGGGCCTATATCTTGGGAAAACTAAAAGTCAACCAGACGCAGGCACCCCAAAGTTTAGGGCTTCTCTCTTTACAACAACCTCGACTTCGGGACACCCTTCATCTGCCGGGGAAGAGAGAAATGGACCAAGAATTTGTGCTACTTGGTACGATGGAATATCCCTCAGCCATGGAATCCATGTCATAAGGCTGCTTCCAGCATAATGAGTGGATTGAGGTACGATGATGCTAAGTGAAATCTGTCCCACAGAAAAAGAAACTTGGGATATCACTTAGAGAGGGAATGTACAAATCGCTACCCACGACCCGAATGACAAAAGAGAACAGACTCACGCTTTTCGAAAACACACTTAGGCCTGCTTAAGCGGAAAGGTGAGGTGGCGTGATGCATAAAACACGACTTGGAAACGAGCACAGATACCGGTCGGAAAAGCAAATATATAATAGACACCACCTACTCCTTGCTCAGTGAACAGGACTCAACAGCTCCTATTCATCACAGAAGAATATATCAGACTCGTAAGCATCTGAAAACCTAAGTATTGATATCTCTCTGTAAGTGAATCAAGTGTGTGTCAAGCGGCATCAACACAGCACTGAAAATCAGCTAAAGCCCATTCTAAAAATACATTTCCAAAACACAGAAGAAAGAAGCACGGCGAGGGGGAGGGAAATTCTGCCAAAATGCGTTCAGGGGCTGTGATGCAACCAGGATTGACCACATCTACACCCACAGCGGCATAAGACATAAGGCTGGATACTCCTCAGGCTGAGAGGATTGCTGAGGTTGGAGGAGCAAAGGCAGAGCCTCTAGAGTTATACTGCGTGCTGCCCATTCCATGGGTCCCACCTATCCAGGTTCAAGGCAACTTTCCTACAGCCAAACCACTCATGGGAATCCCAGGGGATGGTACACCGTGTGATCGGGAAAGCTTTCGAAAGCGCACCTCATTGTTCACCTCCGGGTGCTAGCGTCCGCCATTCCAGCCGCTTGACTAACAATTCCCCCACTTGCAGGATCAGCGTCTTCACACTCCTCTTTCGTAGTCTCTGCAAGTGGTCCGAAGGATGACCTGGAAGAGGGGGAACCAATGAGAGACCAGCTGGCGGTGTTCGGACAGGCCCACGTCACTCTAATTTCCCATCACGAAGAGGAATTCAACAAAGGCTCGGCCTGCCTCGCCGCAAGCACAACAGGGCCTGAAGCAATCTGGCGCTATTGCGGCCAGCTCACACCAAAGCGAGCTGCCAAACGGAGCTCTGGGGCACTGCACTTCACAAACCTGCCGAGCTCTAAATGATAACACTCGTCCAAACACATACTGAGGTAAGGCCACGAAGGGGATTTGAACGCAAGGCAGAATTGCACGAAACGGAGTTCAGGAGGTAGATGGGAATGGCCTTCCCAGCACAGGAAAAGCGGCAGAACGTGGACAACGATGCAGTTGGCCAAAAAGGGCGTATCCGTTTTTTCCTGAATATATTCAGGAAAAAACGGATACGCCCTTTTTGGCCAACCAAGCACCCGGGGAGAGCAAATCGGCACTACAAAGAAATCTCACTCCCCCCCCGGGCAAAAGAGCCATCCGGAAAATGTCTAAAAACCAGAAAGGCAGGACAGGCCAAGGAGATAAGGGAGCCTTGTTCAGTTGCCGGGAGGGACGCAAAATGCCAACAGCCACTCTGGAGAAGCGTATGCTCGTTCCTAAAACACGTACAGAACAGAACCACAGAGCGTAGGGCACCTCCACACGTGGGCCTATATCTTGGGAAAACTAAAAATCAACCAGACGCAGGCACCCCAAAGTTTAGGGCTTCTCTCTTTACAACAACCTCGACTTCGGGACACCCTTCATCTGCCGGGGAAGAGAGAAATGGACCAAGAATTTGTGCTACTTAAGTACGATGGAATATCCCTCAGCCATGGAATCCATGTCATAAGGCTGCTTCCAGCATAATGAGTGGATTGAGGTACGATGATGCTAAGTGAAATCTGTCCCACAGAAAAAGAAACTTGGGATATCACTTAGAGAGGGAATGTACAAATCGCTACCCACGACCCGAATGACAAAAGAGAACAGACTCACGCTTTTCGAAAACACACTTAGGCCTGCTTAAGCGGAAAGGTGAGGTGGCGAGATGCATAAAACACGACTTGGAAACGAGCACAGATACCGGTCGGAAAAGCAAATATATAATAGTCACCACCTACTCCTTGCTCAGTGAACAGGACTCAACAGCTCCTATTCATCACAGAAGAATATATCAGACTCGTCAGCATCTGAAAACCTAAGTATTGATATCTCTCTGTAAGTGAATCAAGTGTGTGTCAAGCGGCATCAACACAGCACTGAAAATCAGCTAAAGCCCATTCTAAAAATACATTTCCAAAACACAGAAGAAAGAAGCACGGCGAGAGGGAGGGAAATTCTGCCAAAAAGCGTGCAGGGGCTGTGATGCAACCAGGATTGACCACATCTACACCCACAGCGGCAGAAGACATAAGGCTGGATACTCCTCAGGCTGAGAGGATTGCTGAGGTTGGAGGAGCAAAGGCAGAGCCTCTAGAGTTATACTGCGTGCTACCCATTCCATGGGTCCCACCTCTCCAGGTTCAAGGCAACTTTCCTACAGCCAAACCACTCACGGGAATCCCAGGGGATGGTACACCGTGTGATCGGGAATGCTTTCGAAAGCGCACCTCATTTTTCACCTCCGGGTGCTAGCGTCCGCCATTCCAGCCGCTTGAGTAACAATTCGCCCACTTGCAGGATCAGCGTCTTGACACTCCTCTTTCGTAGTCTCTGCAAGTGGTCCGAAGGATGACCTGGAAGAGGGGCAACCAATGAGAGACCAGCTGGCGGTGTTCGGACAGGCCCACGTCACTCTAATTTCCCATCACGAAGAGGAATTCACCAAAGGCTCGGCCTGCCTCGCCGCAAGCACAACAGGGCCTGAAGCAATCTTGCGCTATTGCGGCCAGCTCACACCAAAGCGAGCTGCCAAACGGAGCTCTGGGGCACTGCACTTCACAAACCTGCCGAGCTCTAAATGATAACACTCGTCCAAAAACATACTGAGGTAAGGCCACGAAGGGGATTTGAACGCAAGGCAGAATTGCACGAAACGGAGTTCAGGAGGTAGATGGGAATGGCCTTCCCAGCACAGGAAAAGCGGCAGAACGTGGACAATGATGCAGTTGGCCAAAAAGGGCGTATGCGTTTTTTCCTGAATATATTCAGGAAAAAACGCATACGCCCTTTTTGGCCAACCAAGCACCCGGGGAGAGCAAATCGGCACTACAAAGAAATCTCACTCCCCCCCCCCCGGGCAAAAGAGCCATCCGGAAAATGTCTAAAAACCAGAAAGGCAGGACAGGCCAAGGAGATAAGGGAGCCTAGTTCAGTTGCCGGGAGGGACGCAAAATGCCAAAAGCCACTCTGGAGAAGCGTATGCTCGTTCCTAAAACACGTACAGAACAGAACCACAGAGCGTAGGGCACCTCCACACGTGGGCCTATATCTTGGGAAAACTAAAAATCAACCAGGCGCAGGCACCCCAAAGTTTAGGGCTTCTCTCTTTACAACAACCTCGACTTCGGGACACCCTTCATCTGCCGCGGAAGAGAGAAATGGACCAAGAATTTGTGCTACTTAGGTACGATGGAATATCCCTCAGCCATGGAATCCATGTCATAAGGCTGGTTCCAGCATAATGAGTGGATTGAGGTACGATGATGCTAAGTGAAATCTGTCCCACAGAAAAAGAAACTTGGGATATCACTTAGAGAGGGAATGTACAAATCGCTACCCACGACCCGAATGACAAAAGAGAACAGACTCACGCTGTTCGAAAACACACTTAGGCCTGCTTAAGCGGAAAGGTGAGGTGGCGTGATGCATAAAACACGACTTGCAAATGAGCACAGATACCTTCGGAAAAGCAAATATATAATAGACACCACCTACTCCTTGCTCAGTGAACAGGACTCAACAGCTCCTATTCATCACAGAAGAACATATCAGACTCGTAAGCATCTGAAAACCTAAGTATTGATATCTCTCTGTAAGTGAATCAAGTGTGTGTCAAGCGGCATCAACACAGCACTGAAAATCAGCTAAAGCCCATTCTAAAAATACATTTCCAAAACACAGAAGAAAGAAGCACGGCGAGAGGGAGGGAAATTCTGCCAAAATGCGTTCAGGGGCTGTGATGCAACCAGGATTGACCACATCTACACCCACAGTGGCAGAAGACATAAGGCTGGATACTCCTCAGGCTGAGAGGATTGCTGAGGTTGGAGGAGCAAAGGCAGAGCCTCTAGAGTTATACTGCGTGCTACCCATTCCATGGGTCCCACCTCTCCAGGTTCAAGGCAACTTTCCTACAGCCAAACCACTCATGGGAATCCCAGGGGATGGTACACCGTGTGATCGGGAAAGCTTTCGAAAGCGCACCTCATTTTTCACCTCCGGGTGGTAGCGTCCGCCATTCCAGCCGCTTGACTAACAATTCCCCCACTTGCAGGATCAGCGTCTTGACACTCCTCATTCGTAGTCTCTGCAAGTGGTCCGAAGGATGACCTGGAAGAGGGGCAACCAATGAGAGACCAGCTGGCGGTGTTCGGACAGGCCCACGTCACTCTAATTTCCCATCACGAAGAGGAATTCACCAAAGGCTCGGCCTGCCTCGCCGCAAGCACAACAGGGCCTGAAGCAATCTGGAGCTATTGCGGCCAGCTCACACCAAAGCGAGCTGCCAAACGGAGCTCTGGGGCACTGCACTTCACAAACCTGCCGAGGTCTAAATGATAGCACTCGTCCAAAAACATACTGAGGTAAGGCCACGAAGGGGATTTGAACGCAAGGCAGAATTGCACGAAACGGAGTTCAGGAGGTAGATGGGAATGGCCTTCCCAGCACAGGAAAAGCGGCAGAACGTGGACAATGATGCAGTTGGCCAAAAAGGGCGTATGCGTTTTTTCCTGAATATAGTCAGGAAAAAACGCATACGCCCTTTTTGGCCAACCAAGCACCCGGGGAGAGCAAATCGGCACTACAAAGAAATCTCACTCCCCCCCCGGGCAAAAGAGCCATCCGGAAAATGTCTAAAAACCAGAAAGGCAGGACAGGCCAAGGAGATAAGGGAGCCTTGTTCAGTTGCCGGGAGGGACGCAAAATGACAACAGCCACTCTGGAGAAGCGTATGCTCGTTCCTAAAACACGTACAGAACAGAACCACAGAGCGTAGGGCACCTCCACACGTGGGCCTATATCTTGGGAAAACTAAAAATCAACCAGACGCAGGCACCCCAAAGTTTAGGGCTTCTCCCTTTACAACAACCTCGACTTCGGGGCACCCTTCATCTGCCGGGGAAGAGAGAAATGGACCAAGAATTTGTGCTACTTAGGTACGATGGAATATCCCTCGGCCATGGAATCCATGTCATAAGGCTGGTTCCAGCATAATGAGTGGATTGAGGTACGATGATGCTAAGTGAAATCTGTCCCACAGAAAAAGAAATTTGGGATATCACTTAGAGAGGGAATGTACAAATCGCTACCCACGACCCGAATGACAAAAGAGAACAGACTCACGCTGTTCGAAAACACACTTAGGCCTGCTTAAGCGGAAAGGTGAGGTGGCGTGATGCATAAAACACGACTTGGAAATGAGCACAGATACCGGTCGGAAAAGCAAATATATAATAGACACCACCTACTCCTTGCTCAGTGAACAGGACTCAACAGCTCCTATTCATCACAGAAGAATATATCAGACTCGTAAGCATCTGAAAACCTAAGTATTGATATCTCTCTGTAAGTGAATCAAGTGTGTGTCAAGCGGCATCAACACAGCACTGAAAATCAGCTAAAGCCCATTCTAAAAATACATTTCCAAAACACAGAAGAAAGAAGCACGGCGAGAGGGAGGGAAATTCTGCCAAAATGCGTTCAGGGGCTGTGATGCAACCAGGATTGACCACATCTACACCCACAGCGGCAGAAGACATAAGGCTGGATACTCCTCAGGCTGAGAGGATTGCTGAGGTTGGAGGAGCAAAGGCAGAGCCTCTAGAGTTATACTGCGTGCTGCCCATTCCATGGGTCCCACCTCTCCAGGTTCAAGGCAACTTTCCTACAGCCAAACCACTCACGGGAATCCCAGGGGATGGTACACCGTGTGATCGGGAAACCTTTCGAAAGCGCACCTCATTTTTCACCTCCGGGTGCTAGCGTCCGCCATTCCAGCCGCTTGACTAACAATTCCCCCACTTGCAGGATCAGCGTCTTCACACTCCTCTTTCGTAGTCTCTGCAAGTGGTCCGAAGGATGACCTGGAAGAGGGGGAACCAATGAGAGACCAGCTGGCGGTGTTCGGACAGGCCCACGTCACTCTAATTTCCCATCACGAAGAGGAATTCACCAAAGGCTCGGCCTGCCTCGCCGCAAGCACAACAGGGCCTGAAGCAATCTGGCGCTATTGCGGCCAGCTCACACCAAAGCGAGCTGCCAAACGGAGCTCTGGGGCACTGCACTTCACAAACCTGCCGAGCTCTAAATGATAACACTCGTCCAAAAACATACTGAGGTAAGGCCACGAAGGGGATTTGAACGCAAGGCAGAATTGCACGAAACGGAGTTCAGGAGGTAGATGGGAATGTCCTTCCCAGCACAGGAAAAGCGGCAGAACGTGGACAATGATGCAGTTGGCCAAAAAGGGCGTATGCGTTTTTTCCTGAATATATTCAGGAAAAAACGCATACGCCCTTTTTGGCCAACCAAGCACCCGGGGAGAGCAAATCGGCACTACAAAGAAATCTCACTCCCCCCCCCCGGGCAAAAGAGCCATCCGGAAAATGTCTAAAAACCAGAAAGGCAGGACAGGCCAAGGAGATAAGGGAGCCTTGTACAGTTGCCGGGAGGGACGCAAAATGCCAACAGCCACTCTGGAGAAACGTATGCTCGTTCCTAAAACACGTACAGAACAGAACCACAGAGCGTAGGGCACCTCCACACGTGGGCCTATATCTTGGGAAAACTAAAAGTCAACCAGACGCAGGCACCCCAAAGTTTAGGGCTTCTCTCTTTACAACAACCTCGACTTCGGGACACCCTTCATCTGCCGGGGAAGAGAGAAATGGACCAAGAATTTGTGCTACTTAGGTACGAGGGAATATCCCTCAGCCATGGAATCCATGTCATAAGGCTGGTTCCAGCATAATGAGTGGATTGAGGTACGATGATGCTAAGTGAAATCTGTCCCACAGAAAAAGAATCTTGGGATATCACTTAGAGAGGGAATGTACAAATCGCTACCCACGACCCGAATGACAAAAGAGAACAGACTCACGCTTTTCAAAAACACACTTAGGCCTGCTTAAGCGGAAAGGTGAGGTGGCGTGATGCATAAAACACGACTTGGAAACGAGCACAGATACCGGTCGGAAAAGCAAATATATAATAGACACCACCTACTCCTTGCTCAGTGAACAGGACTCAACAGCTCCTATTCATCACAGAAGAATATATCAGACTCGTAAGCATCTGAAAACCTAAGTATTGATATCTCTCTGTAAGTGAATCAAGTGTGTGTCAAGCGGCATCAACACAGCACTGAAAATCAGCTAAAGCCCATTCTAAAAATACATTTCCAAAACACAGAAGAAAGAAGCACGGTGAGGGGGAGGGAAATTCTGCCAAAATGCGTTCAGGGGCTGTGATGCAACCAGGATTGACCACATCTACACCCACAGCGGCATAAGACATAAGGCTGGATACTCCTCAGGCTGAGAGGATTGCTGAGGTTGGAGGAGCAAAGGCAGAGCCTCTAGAGTTATACTGCGTGCTGCCCATTCCATGGGTCCCACCTCTCCAGGTTCAAGGCAACTTTCCTACAGCCAAACCACTCACGGGAATCCCAGGGGATGGTACACCGTGTGATCGGGAAACCTTTCGAAAGCGCACCTCATTTTTCACCTCCGGGTGCTAGCGTCCGCCATTCCAGCCGCTTGACTAACAATTCCCCCACTTGCAGGATCAGCGTCTTCACACTCCTCTTTCGTAGTCTCTGCAAGTGGTCCGAAGGATGACCTTGAAGAGGGGGAACCAATGAGAGACCAGCTGGCGGTGTTCGGACAGGCCCACGTCACTCTAATTTCCCATCACGAAGAGGAATTCACCAAAGGCTCGGCCTGCCTCGCCGCAAGCACAACAGGGCCTGAAGCAATCTGGCGCTATTGCGGCCAGCTCACACCAAAGCGAGCTGCCAAACGGAGCTCTGGGGCACTGCACTTCACAAACCTGCCGAGCTCTAAATGATAACACTCGTCCAAAAACATACTGAGGTAAGGCCACGAAGGGGATTTGAACGCAAGGCAGAATTGCACGAAACGGAGTTCAGGAGGTAGATGGGAATGGCCTTCCCAGCACAGGAAAAGCGGCAGAACGTGGACAATGATGCAGTTGGCCAAAAAGGGCGTATGCGTTTTTTCCTGAATATATTCAGGAAAAAACGCATACGCCCTTTTTGGCCAACCAAGCACCCGGGGAGAGCAAATCGGCACTACAAAGAAATCTCACTCCCCCCCCCCGGGCAAAAGAGCCATCCGGAAAATGTCTAAAAACCAGAAAGGCAGGACAGGCCAAGGAGATAAGGGAGCCTTGTTCAGTTGCCGGGAGGGACGCAAAATGCCAACAGCCACTCTGGAGAAGCGTATGCTCGTTCCTAAAACACGTACAGAACAGAACCACAGAGCGTAGGGCACCTCCACACGTGGGCCTATATCTTGGGAAAACTAAAAGTCAACCAGACGCAGGCACCCCAAAGTTTAGGGCTTCTCTCTTTACAACAACCTCGACTTCGGGACACCCTTCATCTGCCGGGGAAGAGAGAAATGGACCAAGAATTTGTGCTACTTGGTACGATGGAATATCCCTCAGCCATGGAATCCATGTCATAAGGCTGCTTCCAGCATAATGAGTGGATTGAGGTACGATGATGCTAAGTGAAATCTGTCCCACTAAAAAAGAAACTTGGGATATCACTTAGAGAGGGAATGTACAAATCGCTACCCACGACCCGAATGACAAAAGAGAACAGACTCACGCTTTTCGAAAACACACTTAGGCCTGCTTAAGCGGAAAGGTGAGGTGGCGTGATGCATAAAACACGACTTGGAAACGAGCACAGATACCGGTCGGAAAAGCAAATATATAATAGACACCACCTACTCCTTGCTCAGTGAACAGGACTCAACAGCTCCTATTCATCACAGAAGAATATATCAGACTCGTAAGCATCTGAAAACCTAAGTATTGATATCTCTCTGTAAGTGAATCAAGTGTGTGTCAAGCGGCATCAACACAGCACTGAAAATCAGCTAAAGCCCATTCTAAAAATACATTTCCAAAACACAGAAGAAAGAAGCACGGCGAGGGGGAGGGAAATTCTGCCAAAATGCGTTCAGGGGCTGTGATGCAACCAGGATTGACCACATCTACACCCACAGCGGCATAAGACATAAGGCTGGATACTCCTCAGGCTGAGAGGATTGCTGAGGTTGGAGGAGCAAAGGCAGAGCCTCTAGAGTTATACTGCGTGCTGCCCATTCCATGGGTCCCACCTCTCCAGGTTCAAGGCAACTTTCCTACAGCCAAACCACTCACGGGAATCCCAGGGGATGGTACACCGTGTGATCGGGAAACCTTTCGAAAGCGCACCTCATTTTTCACCTCCGGGTGCTAGCGTCCGCCATTCCAGCCGCTTGACTAACAATTCCCCCACTTGCAGGATCAGCGTCTTGACACTCCTCTTTCGTAGTCTCTGCAAGTGGTCCGAAGGATGACCTGGAAGAGGGGGAACCAATGAGAGACCAGCTGGCGGTGTTCGGACAGGCCCACGTCACTCTAATTTCCCATCACGAAGAGGAATTCACCAAAGGCTCGGCCTGCCTCGCCGCAAGCACAACAGGGCCTGAAGCAATCTGGCGCTATTGCGGCCAGCTCACACCAAAGCGAGCTGCCAAACGGAGCTCTGGGGCACTGCACTTCACAAACCTGCCGAGCTCTAAATGATAACACTCGTCCAAACACATACTGAGGTAAGGCCACGAAGGGGATTTGAACGCAAGGCAGAATTGCACGAAACGGAGTTCAGGAGGTAGATGGGAATGGCCTTCCCAGCACAGGAAAAGCGGCAGAACGTGGACAATGATGCAGTTGGCCAAAAAGGGCGTATGCGTTTTTTCCTGAATATATTCAGGAAAAAACGCATACGCCATTTTTGGCTAACCAAGCACCCGGGGAGTGCAAATCGGCACTACAAAGAAATCTCACTCCCCCCCCCCCGGGCAAAAGAGCCATCCGGAAAATGTCTAAAAACCAGAAAGGCAGGACAGGCCAAGGAGATAAGGGAGCCTTGTTCAGTTGCCGGGAGGGACGCAAAATGCCAACAGCCACCCTGGAGAAGCGTATGCTCGTTCCTAAAACACGTACAGAACAGAACCACAGAGCGTAGGGCACCTCCACACGTGGGCCTATATCTTGGGAAAACTAAAAATCAACCAGACGCAGGCACCCCAAAGTTTAGGGCTTCTCTCTTTACAACAACCTCGACTTCGGGACACCCTTCATCTGCCGGGGAAGAGAGAAATGGACCAAGAATTTGTGCTACTTAGGTACGATGGAATATCCCTCGGCCATGGAATCCATGTCATAAGGCTGCTTCCAGCATAATGAGTGGATTGAGGTACGATGATGCTAAGTGAAATCTGTCCCACAGAAAAAGAAACTTGGGATATCACTTAGAGAGGGAATGTACAAATCGCTACCCACGACCCGAATGACAAAAGAGAACAGACTCACGCTTTTCGAAAACACACTTAGGCCTGCTTAAGCGGAAAGGTGAGGTGGCGTGATGCATAAAACACGACTTGGAAACGAGCACAGATACCGGTCCGAAAAGCAAATATATAATAGTCACCACCTACTCCTTGCTCAGTGAACAGGACTCAACAGCTCCTATTCATCACAGAAGAATATATCAGACTCGTCAGCATCTGAAAACCTAAGTATTGATATCTCTCTGTAAGTGAATCAAGTGTGTGTCAAGCGGCATCAACACAGCACTGAAAATCAGCTAAAGCCCATTCTAAAAATACATTTCCAAAACACAGAAGAAAGAAGCACGGCGAGAGGGAGGGAAATTCTGCCAAAATGCGTTCAGGGGCTGTGATGCAACCAGGATTGACCACATCTACACCCACAGCGGCATAAGACATAAGGCTGGATACTCCTCAGGCTGAGAGGATTGCTGAGGTTGGAGGAGCAAAGGCAGAGCCTCTAGAGTTATACTGCGTGCTGCCCATTCCATGGGTCCCACCTCTCCAGGTTCAAGGCAACTTTCCTACAGCCAAACCACTCACGGGAATCCCAGGGGATGGTACACCGTGTGATCGGGAAACCTTTCGAAAGCGCACCTCATTTTTCACCTCCGGGTGCTAGCGTCCGCCATTCCAGCCGCTTGACTAACAATTCCCCCACTTGCAGGATCAGCGTCTTGACACTCCTCTTTCGTAGTCTCTGCAAGTGGTCCGAAGGATGACCTGGAAGAGGGGGAACCAATGAGAGACCAGCTGGCGGTGTTCGGACAGGCCCACGTCACTCTAATTTCCCATCACGAAGAGGAATTCACCAAAGGCTCGGCCTGCCTCGCCGCAAGCACAACAGGGCCTGAAGCAATCTGGCGCTATTGCGGCCAGCTCACACCAAAGCGAGCTGCCAAACGGAGCTCTGGGGCACTGCACTTCACAAACCTGCCGAGCTCTAAATGATAACACTCGTCCAAAAACATACTGAGGTAAGGCCACGAAGGGGATTTGAACGCAAGGCAGAATTGCACGAAACGGAGTTCAGGAGGTAGATGGGAATGGCCTTCCCAGCACAGGAAAAGCGGCAGAACGTGGACAATGATGCAGTTGGCCAAAAAGGGCGTATGCGTTTTTTCCTGAATATATTCAGGAAAAAACGCATACGCCCTTTTTGGCCAACCAAGCACCCGGGGAGAGCAAATCGGCACTACAAAGAAATCTCACTCCCCCCCCCCGGGCAAAAGAGCCATCCGGAAAATGTCTAAAAACCAGAAAGGCAGGACAGGCCAAGGAGATAAGGGAGCCTTGTTCAGTTGCCGGGAGGGACGCAAAATGCCAACAGCCACTCTGGAGAAGCGTATGCTCGTTCCTAAAACACGTACAGAACAGAACCACAGAGCATAGGGCACCTCCACACGTGGGCCTATATCTTGGGAAAACTAAAAGTCAACCAGACGCAGGCACCCCAAAGTTTAGGGCTTCTCTCTTTACAACAACCTCGACTTCGGGACACCCTTCATCTGCCGGGGAAGAGAGAAATGGACCAAGAATTTGTGCTACTTGGTACGAGGGAATATCCCTCAGCCATGGAATCCATGTCATAAGGCTGCTTCCAGCATAATGAGTGGATTGAGGTACGATGATGCTAAGTGAAATCTGTCCCACAGAAAAAGAAACTTGGGATATCACTTAGAGAGGGAATGTACAAATCGCTACCCACGACCCGAATGACAAAAGAGAACAGACTCACGCTTTTCGAAAACACACTTAGGCCTGCTTAAGCGGAAAGGTGAGGTGGCGTGATGCATAAAACACGACTTGGAAACGAGCACAGATACCGGTCGGAAAAGCAAATATATAATAGACACCACCTACTCCTTGCTCAGTGAACAGGACTCAACAGCTCCTATTCATCACAGAAGAATATATCAGACTCGTAAGCATCTGAAAACCTAAGTATTGATATCTCTCTGTAAGTGAATCAAGTGTGTGTCAAGCGGCATCAACACAGCACTGAAAATCAGCTAAAGCCCATTCTAAAAATACATTTCCAAAACACAGAAGAAAGAAGCACGGCGAGGGGGAGGGAAATTCTGCCAAAATGCGTTCAGGGGCTGTGATGCAACCAGGATTGACCACATCTACACCCACAGCGGCATAAGACATAAGGCTGGATACTCCTCAGGCTGAGAGGATTGCTGAGGTTGGAGGAGCAAAGGCAGAGCCTCTAGAGTTATACTGTGTGCTGCCCATTCCATGGGTCCCACCTCTCCAGGTTCAAGGCAACTTTCCTACAGCCAAACCACTCACGGGAATCCCAGGGGATGGTACACCGTGTGATCGGGAAACCTTTCGAAAGCGCACCTCATTTTTCACCTCCGGGTGCTAGCGTCCGCCATTCCAGCCGCTTGACTAACAATTCCCCCACTTGCAGGATCAGCGTCTTGACACTCCTCTTTCGTAGTCTCTGCAAGTGGTCCGAAGGATGACCTGGAAGAGGGGGAACCAATGAGAGACCAGCTGGCGGTGTTCGGACAGGCCCACGTCACTCTAATTTCCCATCACGAAGAGGAATTCACCAAAGGCTCGGCCTGCCTCGCCGCAAGCACAACAGGGCCTGAAGCAATCTGGCGCTATTGCGGCCAGCTCACACCAAAGCGAGCTGCCAAACGGAGCTCTGGGGCACTGCACTTCACAAACCTGCCGAGCTCTAAATGATAACACTCGTCCAAAAACATACTGAGGTAAGGCCACGAAGGGGATTTGAACGCAAGGCAGAATTGCACGAAACGGAGTTCAGGAGGTAGATGGGAATGGCCTTCCCAGCACAGGAAAAGCGGCAGAACGTGGACAATGATGCAGTTGGCCAAAAAGGGCGTATGCGTTTTTTCCTGAATATATTCAGGAAAAAACGCATACGCCCTTTTTGGCCAACCAAGCACCCGGGGAGAGCAAATCGGCACTACAAAGAAATCTCACTCCCCCCCCCCCGGGCAAAAGAGCCATCCGGAAAATGTCTAAAAACCAGAAAGGCAGGACAGGCCAAGGAGATAAGGGAGCCTTGTTCAGTTGCCGGGAGGTACGCAAAATGCCAACAGCCACTCTGGAGAAGCGTATGCTCGTTCCTAAAACACGTACAGAATAGAACCACAGAGCGTAGGGCACCTCCACACGTGGGCCTATATCTTGGGAAAACTAAAAGTCAACCAGACGCAGGCACCCCAAAGTTTAGGGCTTCTCTCTTTACAACAACCTCGACTTCGGGACACCCTTCATCTGCCGGGGAAGAGAGAAATGGACCAAGAATTTGTGCTACTTAGGTACGAGGGAATATCCCTCGGCCATGGAATCCATGTCATAAGGCTGGTTCCAGCATAATGAGTGGATTGAGGTACGATGATGCTAAGTGAAATCTGTCCCACAGAAAAAGAAACTTGGGATATCACTTAGAGAGGGAATGTACAAATCGCTACCCACGACCCGAATGACAAAAGAGAACAGACTCACGCTTTTCGAAAACACACTTAGGCCTGCTTAAGCGGAAAGGTGAGGTGGCGTGATGCATAAAACACGACTTGGAAACGAGCACAGATACCGGTCGGAAAAGCAAATATATAATAGACACCACCTACTCCTTGCTCAGTGAACAGGACTCAACAGCTCCTATTCATCACAGAAGAATATATCAGACTCGTAAGCATCTGAAAACCTAAGTATTGATATCTCTCTGTAAGTGAATCAAGTGTGTGTCAAGCGGCATCAACACAGCACTGAAAATCAGCTAAAGCCCATTCTAAAAATACATTTCCAAAACACAGAAGAAAGAAGCACGGCGAGGGGGAGGGAAATTCTGCCAAAATGCGTTCAGGGGCTGTGATGCAACCAGGATTGACCACATCTACACCCACAGCGGCATAAGACATAAGGCTGGATACTCCTCAGGCTGAGAGGATTGCTGAGGTTGGAGGAGCAAAGGCAGAGCCTCTAGAGTTATACTGCGTGCTGCCCATTCCATGGGTCCCACCTCTCCAGGTTCAAGGCAACTTTCCTACAGCCAAACCACTCACGGGAATCCCAGGGGATGGTACACCGTGTGATCGGGAAACCTTTCGAAAGCGCACCTCATTTTTCACCTCCGGGTGCTAGCGTCCGCCATTCCAGCCGCTTGACTAACAATTCCCCCACTTGCAGGATCAGCGTCTTCACACTCCTCTTTCGTAGTCTCTGCAAGTGGTCCGAAGGATGACCTGGAAGAGGGGGAACCAATGAGAGACCAGCTGGCGGTGTTCGGACAGGCCCACGTCACTCTAATTTCCCATCACGAAGAGGAATTCACCAAAGGCTCGGCCTGCCTCGCCGCAAGCACAACAGGGCCTGAAGCAATCTGGCGCTATTGCGGCCAGCTCACACCAAAGCGAGCTGCCAAACGGAGCTCTGGGGCACTGCACTTCACAAACCTGCCGAGCTCTAAATGATAACACTCGTCCAAAAACATACTGAGGTAAGGCCACGAAGGGGATTTGAACGCAAGGCAGAATTGCACGAAACGGAGTTCAGGAGGTAGATGGGAATGGCCTTCCCAGCACAGGAAAAGCGGCAGAACGTGGACAATGATGCAGTTGGCCAAAAAGGGCGTATGCGTTTTTTCCTGAATATATTCAGGAAAAAACGCATACGCCCTTTTTGGCCAACCAAGCACCCGGGGAGAGCAAATCGGCACTACAAAGAAATCTCACTCCCCCCCACCGGGCAAAAGAGCCATCCGGAAAATGTCTAAAAACCAGAAAGGCAGGACAGGCCAAGGAGATAAGGGAGCCTTGTTCAGTTGCCGGGAGGGACGCAAAATGCCAACAGCCACTGTGGAGAAGCGTATGCTCGTTCCTAAAACACGTACAGAACAGAACCACAGAGCATAGGGCACCTCCACACGTGGGCCTATATCTTGGGAAAACTAAAAGTCAACCAGACGCAGGCACCCCAAAGTTTAGGGCTTCTCTCTTTACAACAACCTCGACTTCGGGACACCCTTCATCTGCCGGGGAAGAGAGAAATGGACCAAGAATTTGTGCTACTTGGTACGATGGAATATCCCTCAGCCATGGAATCCATGTCATAAGGCTGCTTCCAGCATAATGAGTGGATTGAGGTACGATGATGCTAAGTGAAATCTGTCCCACAGAAAAAGAAACTTGGGATATCACTTAGAGAGGGAATGTACAAATCGCTACCCACGACCCGAATGACAAAAGAGAACAGACTCACGCTTTTCGAAAACACACTTAGGCCTGCTTAAGCGGAAAGGTGAGGTGGTGTGATGCATAAAACACGACTTGGAAACGAGCACAGATACCGGTCGGAAAAGCAAATATATAATAGACACCACCTACTCCTTGCTCAGTGAACAGGACTCAACAGCTCCTATTCATCACAGAAGAATATATCAGACTCGTAAGCATCTGAAAACCTAAGTATTGATATCTCTCTGTAAGTGAATCAAGTGTGTGTCAAGCGGCATCAACACAGCACTGAAAATAGCCCATTCTAAAAATACATTTCCAAAACACAGAAGAAAGAAGCACGGCGAGGGGGAGGGAAATTCTGCCAAAATGCGTTCAGGGGCTGTGATGCAACCAGGATTGACCACATCTACACCCACAGCGGCATAAGACATAAGGCTGGATACTCCTCAGGCTGAGAGGATTGCTGAGGTTGGAGGAGCAAAGGCAGAGCCTCTAGAGTTATACTGCGTGCTACCCATTCCATGGGTCCCACCTCTCCAGGTTCAAGGCAACTTTCCTACAGCCAAACCACTCACGGGAATCCCAGGGGATGGTACACCGTGTGATCGGGAAACCTTTCGAAAGCGCACCTCATTTTTCACCTCCGGGTGCTAGCGTCCGCCATTCCAGCCGCTTGACTAACAATTCCCCCACTTGCAGGATCAGCGTCTTGACACTCCTCTTTCGTAGGCTCTGCAAGTGGTCCGAAGGATGACCTGGAAGACGGGGAACCAATCAGAGACCAGCTGGCGGTGTTCGGACAGGCCCACGTCACTCTAATTTCCCATCACGAAGAGGAATTCACCAAAGGCTCGGCCTGCCTCGCCGCAAGCACAACAGGGCCTGAAGCAATCTGGCGCTATTGCGGCCAGCTCACACCAAAGCGAGCTGCCAAACGGAGCTCTGGGGCACTGCACTTCACAAACCTGCCGAGCTCTAAATGATAACACTCGTCCAAAAACATACTGAGGTAAGGCCACGAAGGGGATTTGAACGCAAGGCAGAATTGCACGAAACGGAGTTCAGGAGGTAGATGGGAATGGCCTTCCCAGCACAGGAAAAGCGGCAGAACGTGGACAATGATGCAGTTGGCCAAAAAGGGCGTATGCGTTTTTTCCTGAATATATTCAGGAAAAAACGCATACGCCCTTTTTGGCCAACCAAGCACCCGGGGAGAGCAAATCGGCACTACAAAGAAATCTCACTCCCCCCCCCCGGGCAAAAGAGCCATCCGGAAAATGTCTAAAACCCAGAAAGGCAGGACAGGCCAAGGAGATAAGGGAGCCTTGTTCAGTTGCCGGGAGGGACGCAAAATGCCAACAGCCACTCTGGAGAAGCGTATGCTCGTTCCTAAAACACGTACAGAACAGAACCACAGAGCATAGGGCACCTCCACACGTGGGCCTATATCTTGGGAAAACTAAAAGTCAACCAGACGCAGGCACCCCAAAGTTTAGGGCTTCTCTCTTTACAACAACCTCGACTTCGGGACACCCTTCATCTGCCGGGGAAGAGAGAAATGGACCAAGAATTTGTGCTACTTGGTACGATGGAATATCCCTCAGCCATGGAATCCATGTCATAAGGCTGCTTCCAGCATAATGAGTGGATTGAGGTACGATGATGCTAAGTGAAATCTGTCCCACAGAAAAAGAAACTTGGGATATCACTTAGAGAGGGAATGTACAAATCGCTACCCACGACCCGAATGACAAAAGAGAACAGACTCACGCTTTTCGAAAACACACTTAGGCCTGCTTAAGCGAAAAGGTGAGGTGGCGTGATGCATAAAACACGACTTGGAAACGAGCACAGATACCGGTCGGAAAAGCAAATATATAATAGACACCACCTACTCCTTGATCAGTGAACAGGACTCAACAGCTCCTATTCATCACAGAAGAATATATCAGACTCGTAAGCATCTGAAAACCTAAGTATTGATATCTCTCTGTAAGTGAATCAAGTGTGTGTCAAGCGGCATCAACACAGCACTGAAAATCAGCTAAAGCCCATTCTAAAAATACATTTCCAAAACACAGAAGAAAGAAGCACGGCGAGGGGGAGGGAAATTCTGCCAAAATGCGTTCAGGGGCTGTGATGCAACCAGGATTGACCACATCTACACCCACAGCGGCATAAGACATAAGGCTGGATACTCCTCAGGCTGAGAGGATTGCTGAGGTTGGAGGAGCAAAGGCAGAGCCTCTAGAGTTATACTACGTGCTGCCCATTCCATGGGTCCCACCTATCCAGGTTCAAGGCAACTTTCCTACAGCCAAACCACTCATGGGAATCCCAGGGGATGGTACACCGTGTGATCGGGAAAGCTTTCGAAAGCGCACCTCATTGTTCACCTCCGGGTGCTAGCGTCCGCCATTCCAGCCGCTTGACTAACAATTCCCCCACTTGCAGGATCAGCGTCTTCACACTCCTCTTTCGTAGTCTCTGCAAGTGGTCCGAAGGATGACCTGGAAGAGGGGGAACCAATGAGAGACCAGCTGGCGGTGTTCGGACAGGCCCACGTCACTCTAATTTCCCATCACGAAGAGGAATTCAACAAAGGCTCGGCCTGCCTCGCCGCAAGCACAACAGGGCCTGAAGCAATCTGGCGCTATTGCGGCCAGCTCACACCAAAGCGAGCTGCCAAACGGAGCTCTGGGGCACTGCACTTCACAAACCTGCCGAGCTCTAAATGATAACACTCGTCCAAACACATACTGAGGTAAGGCCACGAAGGGGATTTGAACGCAAGGCAGAATTGCACGAAACGGAGTTCAGGAGGTAGATGGGAATGGCCTTCCCAGCACAGGAAAAGCGGCAGAACGTGGACAACGATGCAGTTGGCCAAAAAGGGCGTATGCGTTTTTTCCTGAATATATTCAGGAAAAAACGCATACGCCCTTTTTGGCCAACCAAGCACCCGGGGAGAGCAAATCGGCACTACAAAGAAATCTCACTCCCCCCCCGGGCAAAAGAGCCATCCGGAAAATGTCTAAAAACCAGAAAGGCAGGACAGGCCAAGGAGATAAGGGAGCCTTGTTCAGTTGCCGGGAGGGACGCAAAATGCCAACAGCCACTCTGGAGAAGCGTATGCTCGTTCCTAAAACACGTACAGAACAGAACCACAGAGCGTAGGGCACCTCCACACGTGGGCCTATATCTTGGGAAAACTAAAAATCAACCAGACGCAGGCACCCCAAAGTTTAGGGCTTCTCTCTTTACAACAACCTCGACTTCGGGACACCCTTCATCTGCCGGGGAAGAGAGAAATGGACCAAGAATTTGTGCTACTTAAGTACGATGGAATATCCCTCAGCCATGGAATCCATGTCATAAGGCTGCTTCCAGCATAATGAGTGGATTGAGGTACGATGATGCTAAGTGAAATCTGTCCCACAGAAAAAGAAACTTGGGATATCACTTAGAGAGGGAATGTACAAATCGCTACCCACGACCCGAATGACAAAAGAGAACAGACTCACGCTTTTCGAAAACACACTTAGGCCTGCTTAAGCGGAAAGGTGAGGTGGCGAGATGCATAAAACACGACTTGGAAACGAGCACAGATACCGGTCGGAAAAGCAAATATATAATAGTCACCACCTACTCCTTGCTCAGTGAACAGGACTCAACAGCTCCTATTCATCACAGAAGAATATATCAGACTCGTCAGCATCTGAAAACCTAAGTATTGATATCTCTCTGTAAGTGAATCAAGTGTGTGTCAAGCGGCATCAACACAGCACTGAAAATCAGCTAAAGCCCATTCTAAAAATACATTTCCAAAACACAGAAGAAAGAAGCACGGCGAGAGGGAGGGAAATTCTGCCAAAAAGCGTGCAGGGGCTGTGATGCAACCAGGATTGACCACATCTACACCCACAGCGGCAGAAGACATAAGGCTGGATACTCCTCAGGCTGAGACGATTGCTGAGGTTGGAGGAGCAAAGGCAGAGCCTCTAGAGTTATACTGCGTGCTACCCATTCCATGGGTCCCACCTCTCCAGGTTCAAGGCAACTTTCCTACAGCCAAACCACTCACGGGAATCCCAGGGGATGGTACACCGTGTGATCGGGAATGCTTTCGAAAGCGCACCTCATTTTTCACCTCCGGGTGCTAGCGTCCGCCATTCCAGCCGCTTGAGTAACAATTCACCCACTTGCAGGATCAGCGTCTTGACACTCCTCTTTCGTAGTCTCTGCAAGTGGTCCGAAGGATGACCTGGAAGAGGGGCAACCAATGAGAGACCAGCTGGCGGTGTTCGGACAGGCCCACGTCACTCTAATTTCCCATCACGAAGAGGAATTCACCAAAGGCTCGGCCTGCCTCGCCGCAAGCACAACAGGGCCTGAAGCAATCTGGCGCTATTGCGGCCAGCTCACACCAAAGCGAGCTGCCAAACGGAGCTCTGGGGCACTGCACTTCACAAACCTGCCGAGCTCTAAATGATAACACTCGTCCAAAAACATACTGAGGTAAGGCCACGAAGGGGATTTGAACGCAAGGCAGAATTGCACGAAACGGAGTTCAGGAGGTAGATGGGAATGGCCTTCCCAGCACAGGAAAAGCGGCAGAACGTGGACAATGATGCAGTTGGCCAAAAAGGGCGTATGCGTTTTTTCCTGAATATATTCAGGAAAAAACGCATACGCCCTTTTTGGCCAACCAAGCACCCGGGGAGAGCAAATCGGCACTACAAAGAAATCTCACTCCCCCCCCCGGGCAAAAGAGCCATCCGGAAAATGTCTAAAAACCAGAAAGGCAGGACAGGCCAAGGAGATAAGGGAGCCTAGTTCAGTTGCCGGGAGGGACGCAAAATGCCAACAGCCACTCTGGAGAAGCGTATGCTCGTTCCTAAAACACGTACAGAACAGAACCACAGAGCATAGGGCACCTCCACACGTGGGCCTATATCTTGGGAAAACTAAAAGTCAACCAGACGCAGGCACCCCAAAGTTTAGGGCTTCTCTCTTTACAACAACCTCGACTTCGGGACACCCTTCATCTGCCGGGGAAGAGAGAAATGGACCAAGAATTTGTGCTACTTGGTACGATGGAATATCCCTCAGCCATGGAATCCATGTCATAAGGCTGCTTCCAGCATAATGAGTGGATTGAGGTACGATGATGCTAAGTGAAATCTGTCCCACAGAAAAAGAAACTTGGGATATCACTTAGAGAGGGAATGTACAAATCGATACCCACGACCCGAATGACAAAAGAGAACAGACACACGCTTTTCGAAAACACACTTAGGCCTGCTTAAGCGGAAAGGTGAGGTGGCGTGATGCATAAAACACGACTTGGAAACGAGCAGAGATACCGGTCGGAAAAGCAAATATATAATAGACACCACCTATTCCTTGCTCAGTGAACAGGACTCAACAGCTCCTATTCATCACAGAAGAATATATCAGACTCGTCAGCATCTGAAAACCTAAGTATTGATATCTCTCTGTAAGTGAATCAAGTGTGTGTCAAGCGGCATCAACACAGCACTGAAAATCAGCTAAAGCCCATTCTAAAAATACATTTCCAAAACACAGAAGAAAGAAGCACGGCGAGGGGGAGGGAAATTCTGCCAAAATGCGTTCAGGGGCTGTGATGCAACCAGGATTGACCACATCTACACCCACAGCGGCATAAGACATAAGGCTGGATACTCCGCAGGCTGAGACGATTGCTGAGGTTGGAGGAGCAAAGGCAGAGCCTCTAGAGTTATACTGCGTGCTTCCCATTCCATGGGTCCCACCTCTCCAGGTTCAAGGCAACTTTCCTACAGCCAAACCACTCATGGGAATCCCAGGGGATGGTACACCGTGTGATCGGGAAAGCTTTCGAAAGCGCACCTCATTTTTCACCTCCGGGTGCTAGCGTCCGCCATTCCAGCCGCTTGACTAACAATTCCCCCACTTGCAGGATCAGCGTCTTGACACTCCTCTTTCGTAGTCTCTGCAAGTGGTCCGAAGGATGACCTGGAAGAGGGGGAACCAATGAGAGACCAGCTGGCGGTGTTCGGACAGGCCCACGTCACTCTAATTTCCCATCACGAAGAGGAATTCACCAAAGGCTCGGCCTGCCTCGCCGCAAGCACAACAGGGCCTGAAGCAATCTGGCGCTATTGCGGCCAGCTCACACCAAAGCGAGCTGCCAAACGGAGCTCTGGGGCACTGCACTTCACAAACCTGCCGAGCTCTAAATGATAACACTCGTCCAAAAACATACTGAGGTAAGGCCACGAAGGGGATTTGAACGCAAGGCAGAATTGCACGAAACGGAGTTCAGGAGGTAGATGGGAATGGCCTTCCCAGCACAGGAAAAGCGGCAGAACGTGGACAATGATGCAGTTGGCCAAAAAGGGCGTATGCGTTTTTTCCTGAATATATTCAGGAAAAAACGCATACGCCCTTTTTGGCCAACCAAGGACCCGGGGAGAGCAAATCGGCACTACAAAGAAATCTCACTCCCCCCCCCCGGGCAAAAGAGCCATCCGGAAAATGTCTAAAAACCAGAAAGGCAGGACAGGCCAAGGAGATAAGGGAGCCATGTTCAGTTGCCGGGAGGGACGCAAAATGCCAACAGCCACTCTGGAGAAGCGTATGCTCGTTCCTAAAACACGTACAGAACAGAACCACAGAGCGTAGGGCACCTCCACACGTGGGCCTATATCTTGGGAAAACTAAAAATCAACCAGACGCAGGCACCCCAAAGTTTAGGGCTTCTCTCTTTACAACAACCTCGACTTCGGGACACCCTTCATATGCCGCGGAAGAGAGAAATGGACCAAGAATTTGTGCTACTTAGGTACGATGGAATATCCCTCAGCCATGGAATCCATGTCATAAGGCTGCTTCCAGCATAATGAGTGGATTGAGGTACGATGATGCTAAGTGAAATCTGTCCCACAGAAAAAGAAACTTGGGATATCACTTAGAGAGGGAATGTACAAATCGCTACCCACGACCCGAATGACAAAAGAGAACAGACTCACGCTTTTCGAAAACACACTTAGCCCTGCTTAAGCGGAAAGGTGAGGTGGCGTGATGCATAAAACACGACTTGGAAATGAGCACAGATACCGGTCGGAAAAGCAAATATATAATAGACACCACCTACTCCTTGCTCAGTGAACAGGACTCAACAGCTCCTATTCATCACAGAAGAATATATCAGACTCGTCAGCATCTGAAAACCTAAGTATTGATATCTCTCTGTAAGTGAATCAAGTGTGTGTCAAGCGGCATCAACACAGCACTGAAAATCAGCTAAAGCCCATTCTAAAAATACATTTCCAAAACACAGAAGAAAGAAGCACGGCGAGAGGGAGGGAAATTCTGCCAAAATGCGTTCAGGGGCTGTGATGCAACCAGGATTGACCACATCTACACCCACAGCGGCATAAGACATAAGGGTGGATACTCCTCAGGCTGAGACGATTGGGGAGGTTGGAGGAGCAAAGGCAGAGCCTCTAGAGTTATACTGCGTGCTACCCATTCCAAGGGTCCCACCTCTCCAGGTTCAAGGCAACTTTCCTACAGCCAAACCACTCACGGGAATCCCAGGGGATGGTACACCGTGTGATCGGGAATGCTTTCGAAAGCGCACCTCATTTTTCACCTCCGGGTGCTAGCGTCCGCCATTCCAGCCGCTTGAGTAACAATTCGCCCACTTGCAGGATCAGCATCTTGACACTCCTCTTTCGTAGTCTCTGCAAGTGGTCCGAAGGATGACCTGGAAGAGGGGCAACCAATGAGAGACCAGCTGGCGGTGTTCGGACAGGCCCACGTCACTCTAATTTCCCATCACGAAGAGGAATTCACCAAAGGCTCGGCCTGCCTCGCCGCAAGCACAACAGGGCCTGAAGCAATCTGGCGCTATTGCGGCCAGCTCACACCAAAGCGAGCTGCCAAACGGAGCTCTGGGGCACTGCACTTCACAAACCTGCCGAGCTCTAAATGATAACACTCGTCCAAAAACATACTGAGGTAAGGCCACGAAGGGGATTTGAACGCAAGGCAGAATTGCACGAAACGGAGTTCAGGAGGTAGATGGGAATGGCCTTCCCAGCACAGGAAAAGCGGCAGAACGTGGACAATGATGCAGTTGGCCAAAAAGGGCGTATGCGTTTTTTCCTGAATATATTCAGGAGAAAACGCATACGCCCTTTTTGGCCAACCAAGCACCCGGGGAGAGCAAATCGGCACTACAAAGAAATCTCACTCCCCCCCCCCGGGCAAAAGAGCCATCCGGAAAATGTCTAAAAACCAGAAAGGCAGGACAGGCCAAGGAGATAAGGGAGCCATGTTCAGTTGCCGGGAGGGACGCAAAATGCCAACAGCCACTCTGGAGAAGCGTATGCTCGTTCCTAAAACACGTACAGAACAGAACCACAGAGCGTAGGGCACCTCCACACGTGGGCCTATATCTTGGGAAAACTAAAAATCAACCAGACGCAGGCACCCCAAAGTTTAGGGCTTCTCTCTTTACAACAACCTCGACTTCGGGACACCCTTCATATGCCGCGGAAGAGAGAAATGGACCAAGAATTTGTGCTACTTAGGTACGATGGAATATCCCTCAGCCATGGAATCCATGTCATAAGGCTGCTTCCAGCATAATGAGTGGATTGAGGTACGATGATGCTAAGTGAAATCTGTCCCACAGAAAAAGAAACTTGGGATATCACTTAGAGAGGGAATGTACAAATCGCTACCCACGACCCGAATGACAAAAGAGAACAGACTCACGCTTTTCGAAAACACACTTAGCCCTGCTTAAGCGGAAAGGTGAGGTGGCGTGATGCATAAAACACGACTTGGAAATGAGCACAGATACCGGTCGGAAAAGCAAATATATAATAGACACCACCTACTCCTTGCTCAGTGAACAGGACTCAACAGCTCCTATTCATCACAGAAGAATATATCAGACTCGTCAGCATCTGAAAACCTAAGTATTGATATCTCTCTGTAAGTGAATCAAGTGTGTGTCAAGCGGCATCAACACAGCACTGAAAATCAGCTAAAGCCCATTCTAAAAATACATTTCCAAAACACAGAAGAAAGAAGCACGGCGAGAGGGAGGGAAATTCTGCCAAAATGCGTTCAGGGGCTGTGATGCAACCAGGATTGACCACATCTACACCCACAGCGGCATAAGACATAAGGCTGGATACTCCTCAGGCTGAGACGATTGCTGAGGTTGGAGGAGCAAAGGCAGAGCCTCTAGAGTTATACTGCGTGCTACCCATTCCAAGGGTCCCACCTCTCCAGGTTCAAGGCAACTTTCCTACAGCCAAACCACTCACGGGAATCCCAGGGGATGGTACACCGTGTGATCGGGAATGCTTTCGAAAGCGCACCTCATTTTTCACCTCCGGGTGCTAGCGTCCGCCATTCCAGCCGCTTGAGTAACAATTCGCCCACTTGCAGGATCAGCATCTTGACACTCCTCTTTCGTAGTCTCTGCAAGTGGTCCGAAGGATGACCTGGAAGAGGGGCAACCAATGAGAGACCAGCTGGCGGTGTTCGGACAGGCCCACGTCACTCTAATTTCCCATCACGAAGAGGAATTCACCAAAGGCTCGGCCTGCCTCGCCGCAAGCACAACAGGGCCTGAAGCAATCTGGCGCTATTGCGGCCAGCTCACACCAAAGCGAGCTGCCAAACGGAGCTCTGGGGCACTGCACTTCACAAACCTGCCGAGCTCTAAATGATAACACTCGTCCAAAAACATACTGAGGTAAGGCCACGAAGGGGATTTGAACGCAAGGCAGAATTGCACGAAACGGAGTTCAGGAGGTAGATGGGAATGGCCTTCCCAGCACAGGAAAAGCGGCAGAACGTGGACAATGATGCAGTTGGCCAAAAAGGGCGTATGCGTTTTTTCCTGAATATATTCAGGAGAAAACGCATACGCCCTTTTTGGCCAACCAAGCACCCGGGGAGAGCAAATCGGCACTACAAAGAAATCTCACTCCCCCCCCCCGGGCAAAAGAGCCATCCGGAAAATGTCTAAAAACCAGAAAGGCAGGACAGGCCAAGGAGATAAGGGAGCCATGTTCAGTTGCCGGGAGGGACGCAAAATGCCAAAAGCCACTCTGGAGAAGCGTATGCTCGTTCCTAAAACACGTACAGAACAGAACCACAGAGCGTAGGGCACCTCCACACGTGGGCCTATATCTTGGGAAAACTAAAAATCAACCAGACGCAGGCACCCCAAAGTTTAGGGCTTCTCTCTTTACAACAACCTCGACTTCGGGACACCCTTCATATGCCGCGGAAGAGAGAAATGGACCAAGAATTTGTGCTACTTAGGTACGATGGAATATCCCTCAGCCATGGAATCCATGTCATAAGGCTGCTTCCAGCATAATGAGTGGATTGAGGTACGATGATGCTAAGTGAAATCTGTCCCACAGAAAAAGAAACTTGGGATATCACTTAGAGAGGGAATGTACAAATCGCTACCCACGACCCGAATGACAAAAGAGAACAGACTCACGCTGTTCGAAAACACACTTAGCCCTGCTTAAGCGGAAAGGTGAGGTGGCGTGATGCATAAAACACGACTTGGAAACGAGCACAGATACCGGTCGGAAAAGCAAATATATAATAGACACCACCTACTCCTTGCTCAGTGAACAGGACTCAACAGCTCCTATTCATCACAGAAGAATATATCAGACTCGTCAGCATCTGAAAACCTAAGTATTGATATCTCTCTGTAAGTGAATCAAGTGTGTGTCAAGCGGCATCAACACAGCACTGAAAATCAGCTAAAGCCCATTCTAAAAATACATTTCCAAAACACAGAAGAAAGAAGCACGGCGAGAGGGAGGGAAATTCTGCCAAAATGCGTTCAGGGGCTGTGATGCAACCAGGATTGACCACATCTACACCCACAGCGGCATAAGACATAAGGCTGGATACTCCTCAGGCTGAGAGGATTGCTGAGGTTGGAGGAGCAAAGGCAGAGCCTCTAGAGTTATACTGCGTGCTACCCATTCCATGGGTCCCACCTCTCCAGGTTCAAGGCAACTTTCCTACAGCCAAACCACTCACGGGAATCCCAGGGGATGGTACACCGTGTGATCGGGAATGCTTTCGAAAGCGCACCTCATTTTTCACCTCCGGGTGCTAGCGTCCGCCATTCCAGCCGCTTGAGTAACAATTCGCCCACTTGCAGGATCAGCGTCTTGACACTCCTCTTTCGTAGTCTCTGCAAGTGGTCCGAAGGATGACCTGGAAGAGGGGCAACCAATGAGAGACCAGCTGGCGGTGTTCGGACAGGCCCACGTCACTCTAATTTCCCATCACGAAGAGGAATTCACCAAAGGCTCGGCCTGCCTCGCCGCAAGCACAACAGGGCCTGAAGCAATCTTGCGCTATTGCGGCCAGCTCACACCAAAGCGAGCTGCCAAACGGAGCTCTGGGGCACTGCACTTCACAAACCTGCCGAGCTCTAAATGATAACACTCGTCCAAAAACATACTGAGGTAAGGCCACGAAGGGGATTTGAACGCAAGGCAGAATTGCACGAAACGGAGGTCAGGAGGTAGATGGGAATGGCCTTCCCAGCACAGGAAAAGCGGCAGAACGTGGACAATGATGCAGTTGGCCAAAAAGGGCGTATGCGTTTTTTCCTGAATATATTCAGGAAAAAACGCATACGCCCTTTTTGGCCAACCAAGCACCCGGGGAGAGCAAATCGGCACTACAAAGAAATCTCACTCCCCCCCCCCCGGGCAAAAGAGCCATCCGGAAAATGTCTAAAAACCAGAAAGGCAGGACAGCCCAAGGAGATAAGGGAGCCTTGTTCAGTTGCCGGGAGGGACGCAAAATGCCAAAAGCCACTCTGGAGAAGCGTATGCTCGTTCCTAAAACACGTACAGAACAGAACCACAGAGCGTAGGGCACCTCCACACGTGGGCCTATATCTTGGGAAAACTAAAAATCAACCAGGCGCAGGCACCCCAAAGTTTAGGGCTTCTCTCTTTACAACAACCTCGACTTCGGGGCACCCTTCATCTGCCGGGGAAGAGAGAAATGGACCAAGAATTTGTGCTACTTAGGTACGATGGAATATCCCTCAGCCATGGAATCCATGTCATAAGGCTGGTTCCAGCATAATGAGTGGATTGAGGT
The DNA here is from genome assembly GCF_026419965.1 of Kogia breviceps. Taxonomy (NCBI): domain Eukaryota; kingdom Metazoa; phylum Chordata; class Mammalia; order Artiodactyla; family Physeteridae; genus Kogia; species Kogia breviceps. The sequence goes on from NC_081318.1 coordinate 89,825,478, forward strand.
ACGATGATGCTAAGTGAAATCTGTCCCACAGAAAAAGAAATTTGGGATATCACTTAGAGAGGGAATGTACAAATCGCTACCCACGACCCGAATGACAAAAGAGAACAGACTCACGCTGTTCGAAAACACACTTAGGCCTGCTTAAGCGGAAACGTGAGGTGGCGTGATGCATAAAACACGACTTGGAAATGAGCACAGATACCGGTCGGAAAAGCAAATATATAATAGACACCACCTACTCCTTGCTCAGTGAACAGGACTCAACAGCTCCTATTCATCACAGAAGAATATATCAGACTCGTAAGCATCTGAAAACCTAAGTATTGATATCTCTCTGTAAGTGAATCAAGTGTGTGTCAAGCGGCATCAACACAGCACTGAAAATCAGCTAAAGCCCATTCTAAAAATACATTTCCAAAACACAGAAGAAAGAAGCACGGCGAGAGGGAGGGAAATTCTGCCAAAATGCGTTCAGGGGCTGTGATGCAACCAGGATTGACCACATCTACACCCACAGCGGCAGAAGACATAAGGCTGGATACTCCTCAGGCTGAGAGGATTGCTGAGGTTGGAGGAGCAAAGGCAGAGCCTCTAGAGTTATACTGCGTGCTACCCATTCCATGGGTCCCACCTCTCCAGGTTCAAGGCAACTTTCCTACAGCCAAACCACTCATGGGAATCCCAGGGGATGGTACACCGTGTGATCGGGAAAGCTTTCGAAAGAGCACCTCATTTTTCACCTCCGGGTGCTAGCGTCCGCCATTCCAGCCGCTTGACTAACAATTCCCCCACTTGCAGGATCAGCGTCTTGACACTCCTCTCTCGTAGTCTCTGCAAGTGGTCCGAAGGATGACCTGGAAGAGGGGCAACCAATCAGAGACCAGCTGGCGGTGTTCGGACAGGCCCACGTCACTCTAATTTCCCATCACGAAGAGGAATTCACCAAAGGCTCGGCCTGCCTCGCCGCAAGCACAACAGGGCCTGAAGCAATCTGGCTCTATTGCGACCAGCTCACACCAAAGCGAGCTGCCAAACGGAGCTCTGGGGCTCTGCACTTCACAAACCTGCCGAGCTCTAAATGATAACACTCGTCCAAAAACATACTGAGGTAAGGCCACGAAGGGGATTTGAACGTAAGGCAGAATTGCACGAAACGGAGTTCAGGAGGTAGATATGAATGGCCTTCCCAGCACAGGAAAAGCGGCAGAACGTGGACAATGATGCAGTTGGCCAAAAAGGGCGTATGCGTTTTTTCCTGAATATATTCAGGAAAAAACGCATACGCCCTTTTTGGCCAACCAAGCACCCGGGGAGAGCAAATCGGCACTACAAAGAAATCTCACTCCCCCCCCGGGCAAAAGAGCCATCCGGAAAATGTCTAAAAACCAGAAAGGCAGGACAGCCCAAGGAGATAAGGGAGCCTTGTTCAGTTGCCGGGAGGGACGCAAAATGCCAACAGCCACTCTGGAGAAGCGTATGCTCGTTCCTAAAACACGTACAGAACAGAACCACAGAGCATAGGGCACCTCCACACGTGGGCCTATATCTTCGGAAAACTAAAAATCAACCAGACGCAGGCACCCCAAAGTTTAGGGCTTCTCTCTTTACAACAACCTCGACTTCGGGACACCCTTCATCTGCCGGGGAAGAGAGAAATGGACCAAGAATTTGTGCTACTTAGGTACGATGGAATATCCCTCAGCCATGGAATCCATGTCATAAGGCTGGTTCCAGCATAATGAGTGGATTGAGGTACGATGATGCTAAGTGAAATCTGTCCCACAGAAAAAGAAACTTGGGATATCACTTAGAGAGGGAATGTACAAATCGCTACCCACGACCCGAATGACAAAAGAGAACAGACTCACGCTGTTCGAAAACACACTTAGGCCTGCTTAAGCGGAAACGTGAGGTGGCGTGATGCATAAAACACGACTTGGAAATGAGCACAGATACCGGTCGGAAAAGCAAATATATAATAGACACCACCTACTCCTTGCTCAGTGAACAGGACTCAACAGCTCCTATTCATCACAGAAGAATATATCAGACTCGTAAGCATCTGAAAACCTAAGTATTGATATCTCTCTGTAAGTGAATCAAGTGTGTGTCAAGCGGCATCAACACAGCACTGAAAATCAGCTAAAGCCCATTCTAAAAATACATTTCCAAAACACAGAAGAAAGAAGCACGGCGAGAGGGAGGGAAATTGTGCCAAAGTGCGTTCAGGGGCTGTGATGCAACCAGGATTGACCACATCTACACCCACAGCGGCATAAGACATTAGGCTGGATACTCCTCAGGCTGAGAGGATTGCTGAGGTTGGAGGAGCAAAGGCAGAGCCTCTAGAGTTATACTGCGTGCTGCCCATTCCATGGGTCCCACCTCTCCAGGTTCAAGGCAAGTTCCCTACAGCCAAACCACTCACGGGAATCCCAGGGGATGGTACACCGTGTGATCGGGAAACCTTTCGAAAGCGCACCTCATTTTTCACCTCCGGGTGCTAGCGTCCGCCATTCCAGCCGCTTGAGTAACAATTCGCCCACTTGCAGGATCAGGGTCTTGACACTCCTCTTTCGTAGTCTCTGCAACTGGTCCGAAGGATGACCTGGAAGAGGGGCAACCAATGAGAGACCAGCTGGCGGTGTTCGGACAGGCCCACGTCACTCTAATTTCCCATCACGAAGAGGAATTCACCAAAGGCTCGGCCTGCCTCGCCGCAAGCACAACAGGGCCTGAAGCAATCTGGCGCTATTGCGGCCAGCTCACACCAAAGCGAGCTGCCAAACGGAGCTCTGGGGCACTGCACTTCACAAACCTGCCGAGCTCTAAATGATAACACTCGTCCAAAAACATACTGAGGTAAGGCCACGAAGGGGATTTGAACGCAAGGCAGAATTGCACGAAACGGAGGTCAGGAGGTAGATGGGAATGGCCTTCCCAGCACAGGAAAAGCGGCAGAACGTGGACAATGATGCAGTTGGCCAAAAAGGGCGTATGCGTTTTTTCCTGAATATATTCAGGAAAAAACGCATACGCCCTTTTTGGCCAACCAAGCACCCGGGGAGAGCAAATCGGCACTACAAAGAAATCTCACTCCCCCCCCCCCCGGGCAAAAGAGCCATCCGGAAAATGTCTAAAAACCAGAAAGGCAGGACAGGCCAAGGAGATAAGGGAGCCTTGTTCAGTTGCCGGGAGGGACGCAAAATGCCAAAAGCCACTCTGGAGAAGCGTATGCTCGTTCCTAAAACACGTACAGAACAGAACCACAGAGCGTAGGGCACCTCCACACGTGGGCCTATATCTTGGGAAAACTAAAAATCAACCAGGCGCAGGCACCCCAAAGTTTAGGGCTTCTCTCTTTACAACAACCTCGACTTCGGGACACCCTTCATCTGCCGCGGAAGAGAGAAATGGACCAAGAATTTGTGCTACTTAGGTACGATGGAATATCCCTCAGCCATGGAATCCATGTCATAAGGCTGGTTCCAGCATAATGAGTGGATTGAGGTACGATGATGCTAAGTGAAATCTGTCCCACAGAAAAAGTAACTTGGGATATCACTTAGAGAGGGAATGTACAAATCGCTACCCACGACCCGAATGACAAAAGAGAACAGACTCACGCTGTTCGAAAACACACTTAGGCCTGCTTAAGCGGAAAGGTGAGGTGGCGTGATGCATAAAACACGACTTGGAAATGAGCACAGATACCTTCGGAAAAGCAAATATATAATAGACACCACCTACTCCTTGCTCAGTGAACAGGACTCAACAGCTCCTATTCATCACAGAAGAACATATCAGACTCGTAAGCATCTGAAAACCTAAGTATTGATATCTCTCTGTAAGTGAATCAAGTGTGTGTCAAGCGGCATCAACACAGCACTGAAAATCAGCTAAAGCCCATTCTAAAAATACATTTCCAAAACACAGAAGAAAGAAGCACGGCGAGAGGGAGGGAAATTCTGCCAAAATGCGTTCAGGGGCTGTGATGCAACCAGGATTGACCACATCTACACCCACAGTGGCAGAAGACATAAGGCTGGATACTCCTCAGGCTGAGAGGATTGCTGAGGTTGGAGGAGCAAAGGCAGAGCCTCTAGAGTTATACTGCGTGCTACCCATTCCATGGGTCCCACCTCTCCAGGTTCAAGGCAACTTTCCTACAGCCAAACCACTCATGGGAATCCCAGGGGATGGTACACCGTGTGATCGGGAAAGCTTTCGAAAGAGCACCTCATTTTTCACCTCCGGGTGCTAGCGTCCGCCATTCCAGCCGCTTGACTAACAATTCCCCCACTTGCAGGATCAGCGTCTTGACACTCCTCTCTCGTAGTCTCTGCAAGTGGTCCGAAGGATGACCTGGAAGAGGGGGAACCAATGAGAGACCAGCTGGCGGTGTTCGGACAGGCCCACGTCACTCTAATTTCCCATCACGAAGAGGAATTCACCAAAGGCTCGGCCTGCCTCGCCGCAAGCACAACAGGGCCTGAAGCAATCTGGAGCTATTGCGGCCAGCTCACACCAAAGCGAGCTGCCAAACGGAGCTCTGGGGCACTGCACTTCACAAACCTGCCGAGGTCTAAATGATAGCACTCGTCCAAAAACATACTGAGGTAAGGCCACGAAGGGGATTTGAACGCAAGGCAGAATTGCACGAAACGGAGTTCAGGAGGTAGATGGGAATGGCCTTCCCAGCACAGGAAAAGCGGCAGAACGTGGACAATGATGCAGTTGGCCAAAAAGGGCGTATGCGTTTTTTCCTGAATATAGTCAGGAAAAAACGCATACGCCCTTTTTGGCCAACCAACCACCCGGGGAGAGCAAATCGGCACTACAAAGAAATCTCACTCCCCCCCCGGGCAAAAGAGCCATCCGGAAAATGTCTAAAAACCAGAAAGGCAGGACAGGCCAAGGAGATAAGGGAGCCTTGTTCAGTTGCCGGGAGGGACGCAAAATGCCAACAGCCACTCTGGAGAAGCGTATGCTCGTTCCTAAAACACGTACAGAACAGAACCACAGAGCATAGGGCACCTCCACACGTGGGCCTATATCTTGGGAAAACTAAAAATCAACCAGACGCAGGCACCCCAAAATTTAGGGCTTCTCCCTTTACAACAACCTCGACTTCGGGGCACCCTTCATCTGCCGGGGAAGAGAGAAATGGACCAAGAATTTGTGCTACTTAGGTACGATGGAATATCCCTCAGCCATGGAATCCATGTCATAAGGCTGGTTCCAGCATAATGAGTGGATTGAGGTACGATGATGCTAAGTGAAATCTGTCCCACAGAAAAAGAAATTTGGGATATCACTTAGAGAGGGAATGTACAAATCGCTACCCACGACCCGAATGACAAAAGAGAACAGACTCACGCTGTTCGAAAACACACTTAGGCCTGCTTAAGCGGAAAGGTGAGGTGGCGTGATGCATAAAACACGACTTGGAAATGAGCACAGATACCGGTCGGAAAAGCAAATATATAATAGACACCACCTACTCCTTGCTCAGTGAACAGGACTCAACAGCTCCTATTCATCACAGAAGAATATATCAGACTCGTAAGCATCTGAAAACCTAAGTATTGATATCTCTCTGTAAGTGAATCAAGTGTGTGTCAAGCGGCATCAACACAGCACTGAAAATCAGCTAAAGCCCATTCTAAAAATACATTTCCAAAACACAGAAGAAAGAAGCACGGCGAGAGGGAGGGAAATTCGGCCAAAATGCGTTCAGGGGCTGTGATGCAACCAGGATTGACCACATCTACACCCACAGCGGCAGAAGACATAAGGCTGGATACTCCTCAGGCTGAGAGGATTGCTGAGGTTGGAGGAGCAAAGGCAGAGCCTCTAGAGTTATACTGCGTGCTACCCATTCCATGGGTCCCACCTCTCCAGGTTCAAGGCAACTTTCCTACAGCCAAACCACTCATGGGAATCCCAGGGGATGGTACACCGTGTGATCGGGAAAGCTTTCGAAAGAGCACCTCATTTTTCACCTCCGGGTGCTAGCGTCCGCCATTCCAGCCGCTTGACTAACAATTCCCCCACTTGCAGGATCAGCGTCTTGACACTCCTCTCTCGTAGTCTCTGCAAGTGGTCCGAAGGATGACCTGGAAGAGGGGCAACCAATGAGAGACCAGCTGGCGGTGTTCGGACAGGCCCACGTCACTCTAATTTCCCATCACGAAGAGGAATTCACCAAAGGCTCGGCCTGCCTCGCCGCAAGCACAACAGGGCCTGAAGCAATCTGGCTCTATTGCGACCAGCTCACACCAAAGCGAGCTGCCAAACGGAGCTCTGGGGCTCTGCACTTCACAAACCTGCCGAGCTCTAAATGATAACACTCGTCCAAAAACATACTGAGGTAAGGCCACGAAGGGGATTTGAACGCAAGGCAGAATTGCACGAAACGGAGTTCAGGAGGTAGATATGAATGGCCTTCCCAGCACAGGAAAAGCGGCAGAACGTGGACAATGATGCAGTTGGCCAAAAAGGGCGTATGCGTTTTTTCCTGAATATATTCAGGAAAAAACGCATACGCCCTTTTTGGCCAACCAAGCACCCGGGGAGAGCAAATCGGCACTACAAAGAAATCTCACTCCCCCCCCGGGCAAAAGAGCCATCCGGAAAATGTCTAAAAACCAGAAAGGCAGGACAGCCCAAGGAGATAAGGGAGCCTTGTTCAGTTGCCGGGAGGGACGCAAAATGCCAACAGCCACTCTGGAGAAGCGTATGCTCGTTCCTAAAACACGTACAGAACAGAACCACAGAGCATAGGGCACCTCCACACGTGGGCCTATATCTTCGGAAAACTAAAAATCAACCAGACGCAGGCACCCCAAAGTTTAGGGCTTCTCTCTTTACAACAACCTCGACTTCCGGACACCCTTCATATGCCGGGGAAGAGAGAAATGGACCAAGAATTTGTGCTACTTAGGTACGATGGAATATCCCTCAGCCATGGAATCCATGTCATAAGGCTGGTTCCAGCATAATGAGTGGATTGAGGTACGATGATGCTAAGTGAAATCTGTCCCACAGAAAAAGAAACTTGGGATATCACTTAGAGAGGGAATGTACAAATCGCTACCCACGACCCGAATGACAAAAGAGAACAGACTCACGCTTTTCGAAAACACACTTAGGCCTGCTTAAGCGGAAAGGTGAGTTGGCGTGATGCATAAAACACGACTTGGAAATGAGCACAGATACCAGTCGGAAAAGCAAATATATAATAGACACCACCTACTCCTTGCTCAGTGAACAGGACTCAACAGCTCCTATTCATCACAGAAGAATATATCAGACTCGTAAGCATCTGAAAACCTAAGTATTGATATCTCTCTGTAAGTGAATCAAGTGTGTGTCAAGCGGCATCAACACAGCACTGAAAATCAGCTAAAGCCCATTCTAAAAATACATTTCCAAAACACAGAAGAAAGAAGCACGGCGAGAGGGAGGGAAATTCGGCCAAAATGCGTTCAGGGGCTGTGATGCAACCAGGATTGACCACATCTACACCCACAGCGGCAGAAGACATAAGGCTGGATACTCCTCAGGCTGAGAGGATTGCTGAGGTTGGAGGAGCAAAGGCAGAGCCTCTAGAGTTATACAGCATGCTACCCATTGCATGGGTCCCACCTCTCCAGGTTCAAGGCAACTTTCCTACAGCCAAACCACTCATGGGTATCCCAGGGGATGGTACACCGTGTGATCGGGAAAGCTTTCGAAAGCGCACCTCATTTTTCACCTCCGGGTGCTAGCGTCCGCCATTCCAGCCGCTTGACTAACAATTCCCCCACTTGCAGGATCAGCGTCTTGACACTCCTCTTTCGTAGTCTCTGCAAGTGGTCCGAAGGATGACCTGGAAGAGGGGCAACCAATCAGAGACCAGCTGGCGGTGTTCGGACAGGCCCACGTCACTCTAATTTGCCATCACGAAGAGGAATTCACCAAAGGCTTTGCCTGCCTCGCCGCAATCACAACAGGGCCTGAAGCAATCTGGCGCTATTGCGGCCAGCTCACACCAAAGCGAGCTGCCAAACGGAGCTCTGGGGCACTGCACTTCACAAACCTGCCGAGCTCTAAATGATAACACTCGTCCAAAAACATACTGAGGTAAGGCCACGAAGGGGATTTGAACGCAAGGCAGAATTGCATGAAACGGAGTTCAGGAGGTAGATGGGAATGGCCTTCCCAGCACAGGAAAAGCGGCAGAACTTGGACAATGATGCAGTTGGCCAAAAAGGGCATATGCGTTTTTTCAGGAAAAAACGCATACGCCCTTTTTGGCCAACCAAGCACCCGGGGAGAGCAAATCGGCACTATAAAGAAATCTCACTCCCCCCCCCCCCCCCAGCAAAAGAGCCATCCGGAAAATGTGTAAAACCCAGAAAGGCAGGACCGGCCACGGAGATACGGGAGGCTTGTTCAGTTGCCGGAGGGACGGAAAATGCCAACAGCCACTCTGGGGAAGCGTATGCTCTTTCCTAAAACACGTACAGAACAGAACCACAGAGCATAAGGCACCTCCACATATGGGACTATATCTTGGGAAAACTAAAAATCAACCAGAGGCAGGCACCCCAACGTTTAGGGCTTCTCTCTTTACAACAACCTCGACTTCGGGACACCCTTCATCTGCCGGGGAAGAGAGAAATGGACCAAGAATTTGTGCTACTTAGGTACGATGGAATATCCCTCAGCCATGGAATCCATGTCATAAGGCTGCTTCCAGCATAATGAGTGGATTGAGGTACGATGATGCTAACTGAAATCTGTCCCCCAGAAAAAGAAACTTGGGATATCACTTAGAGAGGGAATGTACAAATCGCTACCCACGATCCGAATGAGAAAAGAGAACAGACTCACGCTTTTCGAAAACACACTTAGGCCTGCTTAAGCGGAAAGGTGAGGTGGCGTGATGCATAAAACACGACTTGGAATTGAGCACAGATACCGGTCGGAAAAGCAAATATATAATAGACACCACCTACTCCTTGCTCAGTGAACAGGACTCAACAGCTCCTATTCATCACAGAAGAACATATCAGACTCGTAAGCATCTGAAAACCTAAGTATTGATATCTCTCTGTAAGTGAATCAAGTGTGTGTCAAGCGGCATCAACACAGCACTGAAAATCAGCTAAAGCCCATTCTAAAAATACATTTCCAAAACACAGAAGAAAGAAGCACGGCGAGAGGGAGGGAAATTCTGCCAAAATGCGTTCAGGGGCTGTGATGCAACCAGGATTGACCACATCTACACCCACAGCGGCATAAGACATAAGGCTGGATACTCCTCAGGCTGAGAGGATTGCTGAGGTTGGAGGAGCAAAGGCAGAGCCTCTAGAGTTATACTGCGTGCTACCCATTCCATGGGTCCCACCTCTCCAGGTTCAAGGCAACTTTCCTACAGCCAAACCACTCACGGGAATCCCAGGGGATGGTACACCGTGTGATCGGGAATGCTTTCGAAAGCGCACCTCATTTTTCACCTCCGGGTGCTAGCGTCCGCCATTCCAGCCGCTTGAGTAACAATTCGCCCACTTGCAGGATCAGCGTCTTGACACTCCTCTTTCGTAGTCTCTGCAAGTGGTCCGAAGGATGACCTGGAAGAGGGGCAACCAATGAGAGACCAGCTGGCGGTGTTCGGACAGGCCCACGTCACTCTAATTTCCCATCACGAAGAGGAATTCACCAAAGGCTCGGCCTGCCTCGCCGCAAGCACAACAGGGCCTGAAGCAATCTTGCGCTATTGCGGCCAGCTCACACCAAAGCGAGCTGCCAAACGGAGCTCTGGGGCACTGCACTTCACAAACCTGCCGAGCTCTAAATGATAACACTCGTCCAAAAACATACTGAGGTAAGGCCACGAAGGGGATTTGAACGCAAGGCAGAATTGCACGAAACGGAGGTCAGGAGGTAGATGGGAATGGCCTTCCCAGCACAGGAAAAGCGGCAGAACGTGGACAATGATGCAGTTGGCCAAAAAGGGCGTATGCGTTTTTTCCTGAATATATTCAGGAAAAAACGCATACGCCCTTTTTGGCCAACCAAGCACCCGGGGAGAGCAAATCGGCACTACAAAGAAATCTCACTCCCCCCCCCCGGGCAAAAGAGCCATCCGGAAAATGTCTAAAAACCAGAAAGGCAGGACAGGCCAAGGAGATAAGGGAGCCTTGTTCAGTTGCCGGGAGGGACGCAAAATGCCAAAAGCCACTCTGGAGAAGCGTATGCTCGTTCCTAAAACACGTACAGAACAGAACCACAGAGCGTAGGGCACCTCCACACGTGGGCCTATATCTTGGGAAAACTAAAAATCAACCAGGCGCAGGCACCCCAAAGTTTAGGGCTTCTCTCTTTACAACAACCTCGACTTCGGGACACCCTTCATCTGCCGCGGAAGAGAGAAATGGACCAAGAATTTGTGCTACTTAGGTACGATGGAATATCCCTCAGCCATGGAATCCATGTCATAAGGCTGGTTCCAGCATAATGACTGGATTGAGGTACGATGATGCTAAGTGAAATCTGTCCCACAGAAAAAGAAACTTGGGATATCACTTAGAGAGGGAATGTACAAATCGCTACCCACGACCCGAATGACAAAAGAGAACAGACTCACGCTGTTCGAAAACACACTTAGGCCTGCTTAAGCGGAAAGGTGAGGTGGCGTGATGCATAAAACACGACTTGGAAATGAGCACAGATACCTTCGGAAAAGCAAATATATAATAGACACCACCTACTCCTTGCTCAGTGAACAGGACTCAACAGCTCCTATTCATCACAGAAGAACATATCAGACTCGTAAGCATCTGAAAACCTAAGTATTGATATCTCTCTGTAAGTGAATCAAGTGTGTGTCAAGCGGCATCAACACAGCACTGAAAATCAGCTAAAGCCCATTCTAAAAATACATTTCCAAAACACAGAAGAAAGAAGCACGGCGAGAGGGAGGGAAATTCTGCCAAAATGCGTTCAGGGGCTGTGATGCAACCAGGATTGACCACATCTACACCCACAGTGGCAGAAGACATAAGGCTGGATACTCCTCAGGCTGAGAGGATTGCTGAGGTTGGAGGAGCAAAGGCAGAGCCTCTAGAGTTATACTGCGTGCTACCCATTCCATGGGTCCCACCTCTCCAGGTTCAAGGCAACTTTCCTACAGCCAAACCACTCATGGGAATCCCAGGGGATGGTACACCGTGTGATCGGGAAAGCTTTCGAAAGCGCACCTCATTTTTCACCTCCGGGTGGTAGCGTCCGCCATTCCAGCCGCTTGACTAACAATTCCCCCACTTGCAGGATCAGCGTCTTGACACTCCTCATTCGTAGTCTCTGCAAGTGGTCCGAAGGATGACCTGGAAGAGGGGCAACCAATGAGAGACCAGCTGGCGGTGTTCGGACAGGCCCACGTCACTCTAATTTCCCATCACGAAGAGGAATTCACCAAAGGCTCGGCCTGCCTCGCCGCAAGCACAACAGGGCCTGAAGCAATCTGGCGCTATTGCGGCCAGCTCACACCAAAGCGAGCTGCCAAACGGAGCTCTGGGGCACTGCACTTCACAAACCTGCCGAGCTCTAAATGATAACACTCGTCCAAACACATACTGAGGTAAGGCCACGAAGGGGATTTGAACGCAAGGCAGAATTGCACGAAACGGAGTTCAGGAGGTAGATGGGAATGGCCTTCCCAGCACAGGAAAAGCGGCAGAACGTGGACAACGATGCAGTTGGCCAAAAAGGGCGTATGCGTTTTTTCCTGAATATATTCAGGAAAAAACGCATACGCCCTTTTTGGCCAACCAAGCACCCGGGGAGAGCAAATCGGCACTACAAAGAAATCTCACTCCCCCCCCGGGCAAAAGAGCCATCCGGAAAATGTCTAAAAACCAGAAAGGCAGGACAGGCCAAGGAGATAAGGGAGCCTTGTTCAGTTGCCGGGAGGGACGCAAAATGCCAACAGCCACTCTGGAGAAGCGTATGCTCGTTCCTAAAACACGTACAGAACAGAACCACAGAGCGTAGGGCACCTCCACACGTGGGCCTATATCTTGGGAAAACTAAAAATCAACCAGACGCAGGCACCCCAAAGTTTAGGGCTTCTCTCTTTACAACAACCTCGACTTCGGGACACCCTTCATCTGCCGGGGAAGAGAGAAATGGACCAAGAATTTGTGCTACTTAAGTACGATGGAATATCCCTCAGCCATGGAATCCATGTCATAAGGCTGCTTCCAGCATAATGAGTGGATTGAGGTACGATGATGCTAAGTGAAATCTGTCCCACAGAAAAAGAAACTTGGGATATCACTTAGAGAGGGAATGTACAAATCGCTACCCACGACCCGAATGACAAAAGAGAACAGACTCACGCTTTTCGAAAACACACTTAGGCCTGCTTAAGCGGAAAGGTGAGGTGGCGAGATGCATAAAACACGACTTGGAAACGAGCACAGATACCGGTCGGAAAAGCAAATATATAATAGTCACCACCTACTCCTTGCTCAGTGAACAGGACTCAACAGCTCCTATTCATCACAGAAGAATATATCAGACTCGTCAGCATCTGAAAACCTAAGTATTGATATCTCTCTGTAAGTGAATCAAGTGTGTGTCAAGCGGCATCAACACAGCACTGAAAATCAGCTAAAGCCCATTCTAAAAATACATTTCCAAAACACAGAAGAAAGAAGCACGGCGAGAGGGAGGGAAATTCTGCCAAAAAGCGTGCAGGGGCTGTGATGCAACCAGGATTGACCACATCTACACCCACAGCGGCAGAAGACATAAGGCTGGATACTCCTCAGGCTGAGACGATTGCTGAGGTTGGAGGAGCAAAGGCAGAGCCTCTAGAGTTATACTGCGTGCTACCCATTCCATGGGTCCCACCTCTCCAGGTTCAAGGCAACTTTCCTACAGCCAAACCACTCACGGGAATCCCAGGGGATGGTACACCGTGTGATCGGGAATGCTTTCGAAAGCGCACCTCATTTTTCACCTCCGGGTGCTAGCGTCCGCCATTCCAGCCGCTTGAGTAACAATTCACCCACTTGCAGGATCAGCGTCTTGACACTCCTCTTTCGTAGTCTCTGCAAGTGGTCCGAAGGATGACCTGGAAGAGGGGCAACCAATGAGAGACCAGCTGGCGGTGTTCGGACAGGCCCACGTCACTCTAATTTCCCATCACGAAGAGGAATTCACCAAAGGCTCGGCCTGCCTCGCCGCAAGCACAACAGGGCCTGAAGCAATCTGGCGCTATTGCGGCCAGCTCACACCAAAGCGAGCTGCCAAACGGAGCTCTGGGGCACTGCACTTCACAAACCTGCCGAGCTCTAAATGATAACACTCGTCCAAAAACATACTGAGGTAAGGCCACGAAGGGGATTTGAACGCAAGGCAGAATTGCACGAAACGGAGTTCAGGAGGTAGATGGGAATGGCCTTCCCAGCACAGGAAAAGCGGCAGAACGTGGACAATGATGCAGTTGGCCAAAAAGGGCGTATGCGTTTTTTCCTGAATATATTCAGGAAAAAACGCATACGCCCTTTTTGGCCAACCAAGCACCCGGGGAGAGCAAATCGGCACTACAAAGAAATCTCACTCCCCCCCCCGGGCAAAAGAGCCATCCGGAAAATGTCTAAAAACCAGAAAGGCAGGACAGGCCAAGGAGATAAGGGAGCCTAGTTCAGTTGCCGGGAGGGACGCAAAATGCCAACAGCCACTCTGGAGAAGCGTATGCTCGTTCCTAAAACACGTACAGAACAGAACCACAGAGCATAGGGCACCTCCACACGTGGGCCTATATCTTGGGAAAACTAAAAGTCAACCAGACGCAGGCACCCCAAAGTTTAGGGCTTCTCTCTTTACAACAACCTCGACTTCGGGACACCCTTCATCTGCCGGGGAAGAGAGAAATGGACCAAGAATTTGTGCTACTTGGTACGATGGAATATCCCTCAGCCATGGAATCCATGTCATAAGGCTGCTTCCAGCATAATGAGTGGATTGAGGTACGATGATGCTAAGTGAAATCTGTCCCACAGAAAAAGAAACTTGGGATATCACTTAGAGAGGGAATGTACAAATCGATACCCACGACCCGAATGACAAAAGAGAACAGACACACGCTTTTCGAAAACACACTTAGGCCTGCTTAAGCGGAAAGGTGAGGTGGCGTGATGCATAAAACACGACTTGGAAACGAGCAGAGATACCGGTCGGAAAAGCAAATATATAATAGACACCACCTATTCCTTGCTCAGTGAACAGGACTCAACAGCTCCTATTCATCACAGAAGAATATATCAGACTCGTCAGCATCTGAAAACCTAAGTATTGATATCTCTCTGTAAGTGAATCAAGTGTGTGTCAAGCGGCATCAACACAGCACTGAAAATCAGCTAAAGCCCATTCTAAAAATACATTTCCAAAACACAGAAGAAAGAAGCACGGCGAGGGGGAGGGAAATTCTGCCAAAATGCGTTCAGGGGCTGTGATGCAACCAGGATTGACCACATCTACACCCACAGCGGCATAAGACATAAGGCTGGATACTCCGCAGGCTGAGACGATTGCTGAGGTTGGAGGAGCAAAGGCAGAGCCTCTAGAGTTATACTGCGTGCTTCCCATTCCATGGGTCCCACCTCTCCAGGTTCAAGGCAACTTTCCTACAGCCAAACCACTCATGGGAATCCCAGGGGATGGTACACCGTGTGATCGGGAAAGCTTTCGAAAGCGCACCTCATTTTTCACCTCCGGGTGCTAGCGTCCGCCATTCCAGCCGCTTGACTAACAATTCCCCCACTTGCAGGATCAGCGTCTTGACACTCCTCTTTCGTAGTCTCTGCAAGTGGTCCGAAGGATGACCTGGAAGAGGGGGAACCAATGAGAGACCAGCTGGCGGTGTTCGGACAGGCCCACGTCACTCTAATTTCCCATCACGAAGAGGAATTCACCAAAGGCTCGGCCTGCCTCGCCGCAAGCACAACAGGGCCTGAAGCAATCTGGCGCTATTGCGGCCAGCTCACACCAAAGCGAGCTGCCAAACGGAGCTCTGGGGCACTGCACTTCACAAACCTGCCGAGCTCTAAATGATAACACTCGTCCAAAAACATACTGAGGTAAGGCCACGAAGGGGATTTGAACGCAAGGCAGAATTGCACGAAACGGAGTTCAGGAGGTAGATGGGAATGGCCTTCCCAGCACAGGAAAAGCGGCAGAACGTGGACAATGATGCAGTTGGCCAAAAAGGGCGTATGCGTTTTTTCCTGAATATATTCAGGAAAAAACGCATACGCCCTTTTTGGCCAACCAAGGACCCGGGGAGAGCAAATCGGCACTACAAAGAAATCTCACTCCCCCCCCCCGGGCAAAAGAGCCATCCGGAAAATGTCTAAAAACCAGAAAGGCAGGACAGGCCAAGGAGATAAGGGAGCCATGTTCAGTTGCCGGGAGGGACGCAAAATGCCAACAGCCACTCTGGAGAAGCGTATGCTCGTTCCTAAAACACGTACAGAACAGAACCACAGAGCGTAGGGCACCTCCACACGTGGGCCTATATCTTGGGAAAACTAAAAATCAACCAGACGCAGGCACCCCAAAGTTTAGGGCTTCTCTCTTTACAACAACCTCGACTTCGGGACACCCTTCATATGCCGCGGAAGAGAGAAATGGACCAAGAATTTGTGCTACTTAGGTACGATGGAATATCCCTCAGCCATGGAATCCATGTCATAAGGCTGCTTCCAGCATAATGAGTGGATTGAGGTACGATGATGCTAAGTGAAATCTGTCCCACAGAAAAAGAAACTTGGGATATCACTTAGAGAGGGAATGTACAAATCGCTACCCACGACCCGAATGACAAAAGAGAACAGACTCACGCTTTTCGAAAACACACTTAGCCCTGCTTAAGCGGAAAGGTGAGGTGGCGTGATGCATAAAACACGACTTGGAAATGAGCACAGATACCGGTCGGAAAAGCAAATATATAATAGACACCACCTACTCCTTGCTCAGTGAACAGGACTCAACAGCTCCTATTCATCACAGAAGAATATATCAGACTCGTCAGCATCTGAAAACCTAAGTATTGATATCTCTCTGTAAGTGAATCAAGTGTGTGTCAAGCGGCATCAACACAGCACTGAAAATCAGCTAAAGCCCATTCTAAAAATACATTTCCAAAACACAGAAGAAAGAAGCACGGCGAGAGGGAGGGAAATTCTGCCAAAATGCGTTCAGGGGCTGTGATGCAACCAGGATTGACCACATCTACACCCACAGCGGCATAAGACATAAGGGTGGATACTCCTCAGGCTGAGACGATTGGGGAGGTTGGAGGAGCAAAGGCAGAGCCTCTAGAGTTATACTGCGTGCTACCCATTCCAAGGGTCCCACCTCTCCAGGTTCAAGGCAACTTTCCTACAGCCAAACCACTCACGGGAATCCCAGGGGATGGTACACCGTGTGATCGGGAATGCTTTCGAAAGCGCACCTCATTTTTCACCTCCGGGTGCTAGCGTCCGCCATTCCAGCCGCTTGAGTAACAATTCGCCCACTTGCAGGATCAGCATCTTGACACTCCTCTTTCGTAGTCTCTGCAAGTGGTCCGAAGGATGACCTGGAAGAGGGGCAACCAATGAGAGACCAGCTGGCGGTGTTCGGACAGGCCCACGTCACTCTAATTTCCCATCACGAAGAGGAATTCACCAAAGGCTCGGCCTGCCTCGCCGCAAGCACAACAGGGCCTGAAGCAATCTGGCGCTATTGCGGCCAGCTCACACCAAAGCGAGCTGCCAAACGGAGCTCTGGGGCACTGCACTTCACAAACCTGCCGAGCTCTAAATGATAACACTCGTCCAAAAACATACTGAGGTAAGGCCACGAAGGGGATTTGAACGCAAGGCAGAATTGCACGAAACGGAGTTCAGGAGGTAGATGGGAATGGCCTTCCCAGCACAGGAAAAGCGGCAGAACGTGGACAATGATGCAGTTGGCCAAAAAGGGCGTATGCGTTTTTTCCTGAATATATTCAGGAGAAAACGCATACGCCCTTTTTGGCCAACCAAGCACCCGGGGAGAGCAAATCGGCACTACAAAGAAATCTCACTCCCCCCCCCCGGGCAAAAGAGCCATCCGGAAAATGTCTAAAAACCAGAAAGGCAGGACAGGCCAAGGAGATAAGGGAGCCATGTTCAGTTGCCGGGAGGGACGCAAAATGCCAACAGCCACTCTGGAGAAGCGTATGCTCGTTCCTAAAACACGTACAGAACAGAACCACAGAGCGTAGGGCACCTCCACACGTGGGCCTATATCTTGGGAAAACTAAAAATCAACCAGACGCAGGCACCCCAAAGTTTAGGGCTTCTCTCTTTACAACAACCTCGACTTCGGGACACCCTTCATATGCCGCGGAAGAGAGAAATGGACCAAGAATTTGTGCTACTTAGGTACGATGGAATATCCCTCAGCCATGGAATCCATGTCATAAGGCTGCTTCCAGCATAATGAGTGGATTGAGGTACGATGATGCTAAGTGAAATCTGTCCCACAGAAAAAGAAACTTGGGATATCACTTAGAGAGGGAATGTACAAATCGCTACCCACGACCCGAATGACAAAAGAGAACAGACTCACGCTTTTCGAAAACACACTTAGCCCTGCTTAAGCGGAAAGGTGAGGTGGCGTGATGCATAAAACACGACTTGGAAATGAGCACAGATACCGGTCGGAAAAGCAAATATATAATAGACACCACCTACTCCTTGCTCAGTGAACAGGACTCAACAGCTCCTATTCATCACAGAAGAATATATCAGACTCGTCAGCATCTGAAAACCTAAGTATTGATATCTCTCTGTAAGTGAATCAAGTGTGTGTCAAGCGGCATCAACACAGCACTGAAAATCAGCTAAAGCCCATTCTAAAAATACATTTCCAAAACACAGAAGAAAGAAGCACGGCGAGAGGGAGGGAAATTCTGCCAAAATGCGTTCAGGGGCTGTGATGCAACCAGGATTGACCACATCTACACCCACAGCGGCATAAGACATAAGGCTGGATACTCCTCAGGCTGAGACGATTGCTGAGGTTGGAGGAGCAAAGGCAGAGCCTCTAGAGTTATACTGCGTGCTACCCATTCCAAGGGTCCCACCTCTCCAGGTTCAAGGCAACTTTCCTACAGCCAAACCACTCACGGGAATCCCAGGGGATGGTACACCGTGTGATCGGGAATGCTTTCGAAAGCGCACCTCATTTTTCACCTCCGGGTGCTAGCGTCCGCCATTCCAGCCGCTTGAGTAACAATTCGCCCACTTGCAGGATCAGCATCTTGACACTCCTCTTTCGTAGTCTCTGCAAGTGGTCCGAAGGATGACCTGGAAGAGGGGCAACCAATGAGA
Organism: Kogia breviceps; assembly: GCF_026419965.1. Taxonomy (NCBI): domain Eukaryota; kingdom Metazoa; phylum Chordata; class Mammalia; order Artiodactyla; family Physeteridae; genus Kogia; species Kogia breviceps. Next base: position 89,843,897 of record NC_081318.1, read on the forward strand.
GACCAGCTGGCGGTGTTCGGACAGGCCCACGTCACTCTAATTTCCCATCACGAAGAGGAATTCACCAAAGGCTCGGCCTGCCTCGCCGCAAGCACAACAGGGCCTGAAGCAATCTGGCGCTATTGCGGCCAGCTCACACCAAAGCGAGCTGCCAAACGGAGCTCTGGGGCACTGCACTTCACAAACCTGCCGAGCTCTAAATGATAACACTCGTCCAAAAACATACTGAGGTAAGGCCACGAAGGGGATTTGAACGCAAGGCAGAATTGCACGAAACGGAGTTCAGGAGGTAGATGGGAATGGCCTTCCCAGCACAGGAAAAGCGGCAGAACGTGGACAATGATGCAGTTGGCCAAAAAGGGCGTATGCGTTTTTTCCTGAATATATTCAGGAGAAAACGCATACGCCCTTTTTGGCCAACCAAGCACCCGGGGAGAGCAAATCGGCACTACAAAGAAATCTCACTCCCCCCCCCCGGGCAAAAGAGCCATCCGGAAAATGTCTAAAAACCAGAAAGGCAGGACAGGCCAAGGAGATAAGGGAGCCATGTTCAGTTGCCGGGAGGGACGCAAAATGCCAAAAGCCACTCTGGAGAAGCGTATGCTCGTTCCTAAAACACGTACAGAACAGAACCACAGAGCGTAGGGCACCTCCACACGTGGGCCTATATCTTGGGAAAACTAAAAATCAACCAGACGCAGGCACCCCAAAGTTTAGGGCTTCTCTCTTTACAACAACCTCGACTTCGGGACACCCTTCATATGCCGCGGAAGAGAGAAATGGACCAAGAATTTGTGCTACTTAGGTACGATGGAATATCCCTCAGCCATGGAATCCATGTCATAAGGCTGCTTCCAGCATAATGAGTGGATTGAGGTACGATGATGCTAAGTGAAATCTGTCCCACAGAAAAAGAAACTTGGGATATCACTTAGAGAGGGAATGTACAAATCGCTACCCACGACCCGAATGACAAAAGAGAACAGACTCACGCTGTTCGAAAACACACTTAGCCCTGCTTAAGCGGAAAGGTGAGGTGGCGTGATGCATAAAACACGACTTGGAAACGAGCACAGATACCGGTCGGAAAAGCAAATATATAATAGACACCACCTACTCCTTGCTCAGTGAACAGGACTCAACAGCTCCTATTCATCACAGAAGAATATATCAGACTCGTCAGCATCTGAAAACCTAAGTATTGATATCTCTCTGTAAGTGAATCAAGTGTGTGTCAAGCGGCATCAACACAGCACTGAAAATCAGCTAAAGCCCATTCTAAAAATACATTTCCAAAACACAGAAGAAAGAAGCACGGCGAGAGGGAGGGAAATTCTGCCAAAATGCGTTCAGGGGCTGTGATGCAACCAGGATTGACCACATCTACACCCACAGCGGCATAAGACATAAGGCTGGATACTCCTCAGGCTGAGAGGATTGCTGAGGTTGGAGGAGCAAAGGCAGAGCCTCTAGAGTTATACTGCGTGCTACCCATTCCATGGGTCCCACCTCTCCAGGTTCAAGGCAACTTTCCTACAGCCAAACCACTCACGGGAATCCCAGGGGATGGTACACCGTGTGATCGGGAATGCTTTCGAAAGCGCACCTCATTTTTCACCTCCGGGTGCTAGCGTCCGCCATTCCAGCCGCTTGAGTAACAATTCGCCCACTTGCAGGATCAGCGTCTTGACACTCCTCTTTCGTAGTCTCTGCAAGTGGTCCGAAGGATGACCTGGAAGAGGGGCAACCAATGAGAGACCAGCTGGCGGTGTTCGGACAGGCCCACGTCACTCTAATTTCCCATCACGAAGAGGAATTCACCAAAGGCTCGGCCTGCCTCGCCGCAAGCACAACAGGGCCTGAAGCAATCTTGCGCTATTGCGGCCAGCTCACACCAAAGCGAGCTGCCAAACGGAGCTCTGGGGCACTGCACTTCACAAACCTGCCGAGCTCTAAATGATAACACTCGTCCAAAAACATACTGAGGTAAGGCCACGAAGGGGATTTGAACGCAAGGCAGAATTGCACGAAACGGAGGTCAGGAGGTAGATGGGAATGGCCTTCCCAGCACAGGAAAAGCGGCAGAACGTGGACAATGATGCAGTTGGCCAAAAAGGGCGTATGCGTTTTTTCCTGAATATATTCAGGAAAAAACGCATACGCCCTTTTTGGCCAACCAAGCACCCGGGGAGAGCAAATCGGCACTACAAAGAAATCTCACTCCCCCCCCCCCGGGCAAAAGAGCCATCCGGAAAATGTCTAAAAACCAGAAAGGCAGGACAGCCCAAGGAGATAAGGGAGCCTTGTTCAGTTGCCGGGAGGGACGCAAAATGCCAAAAGCCACTCTGGAGAAGCGTATGCTCGTTCCTAAAACACGTACAGAACAGAACCACAGAGCGTAGGGCACCTCCACACGTGGGCCTATATCTTGGGAAAACTAAAAATCAACCAGGCGCAGGCACCCCAAAGTTTAGGGCTTCTCTCTTTACAACAACCTCGACTTCGGGGCACCCTTCATCTGCCGGGGAAGAGAGAAATGGACCAAGAATTTGTGCTACTTAGGTACGATGGAATATCCCTCAGCCATGGAATCCATGTCATAAGGCTGGTTCCAGCATAATGAGTGGATTGAGGTACGATGATGCTAAGTGAAATCTGTCCCACAGAAAAAGAAATTTGGGATATCACTTAGAGAGGGAATGTACAAATCGCTACCCACGACCCGAATGACAAAAGAGAACAGACTCACGCTGTTCGAAAACACACTTAGGCCTGCTTAAGCGGAAACGTGAGGTGGCGTGATGCATAAAACACGACTTGGAAATGAGCACAGATACCGGTCGGAAAAGCAAATATATAATAGACACCACCTACTCCTTGCTCAGTGAACAGGACTCAACAGCTCCTATTCATCACAGAAGAATATATCAGACTCGTAAGCATCTGAAAACCTAAGTATTGATATCTCTCTGTAAGTGAATCAAGTGTGTGTCAAGCGGCATCAACACAGCACTGAAAATCAGCTAAAGCCCATTCTAAAAATACATTTCCAAAACACAGAAGAAAGAAGCACGGCGAGAGGGAGGGAAATTCTGCCAAAATGCGTTCAGGGGCTGTGATGCAACCAGGATTGACCACATCTACACCCACAGCGGCAGAAGACATAAGGCTGGATACTCCTCAGGCTGAGAGGATTGCTGAGGTTGGAGGAGCAAAGGCAGAGCCTCTAGAGTTATACTGCGTGCTACCCATTCCATGGGTCCCACCTCTCCAGGTTCAAGGCAACTTTCCTACAGCCAAACCACTCATGGGAATCCCAGGGGATGGTACACCGTGTGATCGGGAAAGCTTTCGAAAGAGCACCTCATTTTTCACCTCCGGGTGCTAGCGTCCGCCATTCCAGCCGCTTGACTAACAATTCCCCCACTTGCAGGATCAGCGTCTTGACACTCCTCTCTCGTAGTCTCTGCAAGTGGTCCGAAGGATGACCTGGAAGAGGGGCAACCAATCAGAGACCAGCTGGCGGTGTTCGGACAGGCCCACGTCACTCTAATTTCCCATCACGAAGAGGAATTCACCAAAGGCTCGGCCTGCCTCGCCGCAAGCACAACAGGGCCTGAAGCAATCTGGCTCTATTGCGACCAGCTCACACCAAAGCGAGCTGCCAAACGGAGCTCTGGGGCTCTGCACTTCACAAACCTGCCGAGCTCTAAATGATAACACTCGTCCAAAAACATACTGAGGTAAGGCCACGAAGGGGATTTGAACGTAAGGCAGAATTGCACGAAACGGAGTTCAGGAGGTAGATATGAATGGCCTTCCCAGCACAGGAAAAGCGGCAGAACGTGGACAATGATGCAGTTGGCCAAAAAGGGCGTATGCGTTTTTTCCTGAATATATTCAGGAAAAAACGCATACGCCCTTTTTGGCCAACCAAGCACCCGGGGAGAGCAAATCGGCACTACAAAGAAATCTCACTCCCCCCCCGGGCAAAAGAGCCATCCGGAAAATGTCTAAAAACCAGAAAGGCAGGACAGCCCAAGGAGATAAGGGAGCCTTGTTCAGTTGCCGGGAGGGACGCAAAATGCCAACAGCCACTCTGGAGAAGCGTATGCTCGTTCCTAAAACACGTACAGAACAGAACCACAGAGCATAGGGCACCTCCACACGTGGGCCTATATCTTCGGAAAACTAAAAATCAACCAGACGCAGGCACCCCAAAGTTTAGGGCTTCTCTCTTTACAACAACCTCGACTTCGGGACACCCTTCATCTGCCGGGGAAGAGAGAAATGGACCAAGAATTTGTGCTACTTAGGTACGATGGAATATCCCTCAGCCATGGAATCCATGTCATAAGGCTGGTTCCAGCATAATGAGTGGATTGAGGTACGATGATGCTAAGTGAAATCTGTCCCACAGAAAAAGAAACTTGGGATATCACTTAGAGAGGGAATGTACAAATCGCTACCCACGACCCGAATGACAAAAGAGAACAGACTCACGCTGTTCGAAAACACACTTAGGCCTGCTTAAGCGGAAACGTGAGGTGGCGTGATGCATAAAACACGACTTGGAAATGAGCACAGATACCGGTCGGAAAAGCAAATATATAATAGACACCACCTACTCCTTGCTCAGTGAACAGGACTCAACAGCTCCTATTCATCACAGAAGAATATATCAGACTCGTAAGCATCTGAAAACCTAAGTATTGATATCTCTCTGTAAGTGAATCAAGTGTGTGTCAAGCGGCATCAACACAGCACTGAAAATCAGCTAAAGCCCATTCTAAAAATACATTTCCAAAACACAGAAGAAAGAAGCACGGCGAGAGGGAGGGAAATTGTGCCAAAGTGCGTTCAGGGGCTGTGATGCAACCAGGATTGACCACATCTACACCCACAGCGGCATAAGACATTAGGCTGGATACTCCTCAGGCTGAGAGGATTGCTGAGGTTGGAGGAGCAAAGGCAGAGCCTCTAGAGTTATACTGCGTGCTGCCCATTCCATGGGTCCCACCTCTCCAGGTTCAAGGCAAGTTCCCTACAGCCAAACCACTCACGGGAATCCCAGGGGATGGTACACCGTGTGATCGGGAAACCTTTCGAAAGCGCACCTCATTTTTCACCTCCGGGTGCTAGCGTCCGCCATTCCAGCCGCTTGAGTAACAATTCGCCCACTTGCAGGATCAGGGTCTTGACACTCCTCTTTCGTAGTCTCTGCAACTGGTCCGAAGGATGACCTGGAAGAGGGGCAACCAATGAGAGACCAGCTGGCGGTGTTCGGACAGGCCCACGTCACTCTAATTTCCCATCACGAAGAGGAATTCACCAAAGGCTCGGCCTGCCTCGCCGCAAGCACAACAGGGCCTGAAGCAATCTGGCGCTATTGCGGCCAGCTCACACCAAAGCGAGCTGCCAAACGGAGCTCTGGGGCACTGCACTTCACAAACCTGCCGAGCTCTAAATGATAACACTCGTCCAAAAACATACTGAGGTAAGGCCACGAAGGGGATTTGAACGCAAGGCAGAATTGCACGAAACGGAGGTCAGGAGGTAGATGGGAATGGCCTTCCCAGCACAGGAAAAGCGGCAGAACGTGGACAATGATGCAGTTGGCCAAAAAGGGCGTATGCGTTTTTTCCTGAATATATTCAGGAAAAAACGCATACGCCCTTTTTGGCCAACCAAGCACCCGGGGAGAGCAAATCGGCACTACAAAGAAATCTCACTCCCCCCCCCCCCGGGCAAAAGAGCCATCCGGAAAATGTCTAAAAACCAGAAAGGCAGGACAGGCCAAGGAGATAAGGGAGCCTTGTTCAGTTGCCGGGAGGGACGCAAAATGCCAAAAGCCACTCTGGAGAAGCGTATGCTCGTTCCTAAAACACGTACAGAACAGAACCACAGAGCGTAGGGCACCTCCACACGTGGGCCTATATCTTGGGAAAACTAAAAATCAACCAGGCGCAGGCACCCCAAAGTTTAGGGCTTCTCTCTTTACAACAACCTCGACTTCGGGACACCCTTCATCTGCCGCGGAAGAGAGAAATGGACCAAGAATTTGTGCTACTTAGGTACGATGGAATATCCCTCAGCCATGGAATCCATGTCATAAGGCTGGTTCCAGCATAATGAGTGGATTGAGGTACGATGATGCTAAGTGAAATCTGTCCCACAGAAAAAGTAACTTGGGATATCACTTAGAGAGGGAATGTACAAATCGCTACCCACGACCCGAATGACAAAAGAGAACAGACTCACGCTGTTCGAAAACACACTTAGGCCTGCTTAAGCGGAAAGGTGAGGTGGCGTGATGCATAAAACACGACTTGGAAATGAGCACAGATACCTTCGGAAAAGCAAATATATAATAGACACCACCTACTCCTTGCTCAGTGAACAGGACTCAACAGCTCCTATTCATCACAGAAGAACATATCAGACTCGTAAGCATCTGAAAACCTAAGTATTGATATCTCTCTGTAAGTGAATCAAGTGTGTGTCAAGCGGCATCAACACAGCACTGAAAATCAGCTAAAGCCCATTCTAAAAATACATTTCCAAAACACAGAAGAAAGAAGCACGGCGAGAGGGAGGGAAATTCTGCCAAAATGCGTTCAGGGGCTGTGATGCAACCAGGATTGACCACATCTACACCCACAGTGGCAGAAGACATAAGGCTGGATACTCCTCAGGCTGAGAGGATTGCTGAGGTTGGAGGAGCAAAGGCAGAGCCTCTAGAGTTATACTGCGTGCTACCCATTCCATGGGTCCCACCTCTCCAGGTTCAAGGCAACTTTCCTACAGCCAAACCACTCATGGGAATCCCAGGGGATGGTACACCGTGTGATCGGGAAAGCTTTCGAAAGAGCACCTCATTTTTCACCTCCGGGTGCTAGCGTCCGCCATTCCAGCCGCTTGACTAACAATTCCCCCACTTGCAGGATCAGCGTCTTGACACTCCTCTCTCGTAGTCTCTGCAAGTGGTCCGAAGGATGACCTGGAAGAGGGGGAACCAATGAGAGACCAGCTGGCGGTGTTCGGACAGGCCCACGTCACTCTAATTTCCCATCACGAAGAGGAATTCACCAAAGGCTCGGCCTGCCTCGCCGCAAGCACAACAGGGCCTGAAGCAATCTGGAGCTATTGCGGCCAGCTCACACCAAAGCGAGCTGCCAAACGGAGCTCTGGGGCACTGCACTTCACAAACCTGCCGAGGTCTAAATGATAGCACTCGTCCAAAAACATACTGAGGTAAGGCCACGAAGGGGATTTGAACGCAAGGCAGAATTGCACGAAACGGAGTTCAGGAGGTAGATGGGAATGGCCTTCCCAGCACAGGAAAAGCGGCAGAACGTGGACAATGATGCAGTTGGCCAAAAAGGGCGTATGCGTTTTTTCCTGAATATAGTCAGGAAAAAACGCATACGCCCTTTTTGGCCAACCAACCACCCGGGGAGAGCAAATCGGCACTACAAAGAAATCTCACTCCCCCCCCGGGCAAAAGAGCCATCCGGAAAATGTCTAAAAACCAGAAAGGCAGGACAGGCCAAGGAGATAAGGGAGCCTTGTTCAGTTGCCGGGAGGGACGCAAAATGCCAACAGCCACTCTGGAGAAGCGTATGCTCGTTCCTAAAACACGTACAGAACAGAACCACAGAGCATAGGGCACCTCCACACGTGGGCCTATATCTTGGGAAAACTAAAAATCAACCAGACGCAGGCACCCCAAAATTTAGGGCTTCTCCCTTTACAACAACCTCGACTTCGGGGCACCCTTCATCTGCCGGGGAAGAGAGAAATGGACCAAGAATTTGTGCTACTTAGGTACGATGGAATATCCCTCAGCCATGGAATCCATGTCATAAGGCTGGTTCCAGCATAATGAGTGGATTGAGGTACGATGATGCTAAGTGAAATCTGTCCCACAGAAAAAGAAATTTGGGATATCACTTAGAGAGGGAATGTACAAATCGCTACCCACGACCCGAATGACAAAAGAGAACAGACTCACGCTGTTCGAAAACACACTTAGGCCTGCTTAAGCGGAAAGGTGAGGTGGCGTGATGCATAAAACACGACTTGGAAATGAGCACAGATACCGGTCGGAAAAGCAAATATATAATAGACACCACCTACTCCTTGCTCAGTGAACAGGACTCAACAGCTCCTATTCATCACAGAAGAATATATCAGACTCGTAAGCATCTGAAAACCTAAGTATTGATATCTCTCTGTAAGTGAATCAAGTGTGTGTCAAGCGGCATCAACACAGCACTGAAAATCAGCTAAAGCCCATTCTAAAAATACATTTCCAAAACACAGAAGAAAGAAGCACGGCGAGAGGGAGGGAAATTCGGCCAAAATGCGTTCAGGGGCTGTGATGCAACCAGGATTGACCACATCTACACCCACAGCGGCAGAAGACATAAGGCTGGATACTCCTCAGGCTGAGAGGATTGCTGAGGTTGGAGGAGCAAAGGCAGAGCCTCTAGAGTTATACTGCGTGCTACCCATTCCATGGGTCCCACCTCTCCAGGTTCAAGGCAACTTTCCTACAGCCAAACCACTCATGGGAATCCCAGGGGATGGTACACCGTGTGATCGGGAAAGCTTTCGAAAGAGCACCTCATTTTTCACCTCCGGGTGCTAGCGTCCGCCATTCCAGCCGCTTGACTAACAATTCCCCCACTTGCAGGATCAGCGTCTTGACACTCCTCTCTCGTAGTCTCTGCAAGTGGTCCGAAGGATGACCTGGAAGAGGGGCAACCAATGAGAGACCAGCTGGCGGTGTTCGGACAGGCCCACGTCACTCTAATTTCCCATCACGAAGAGGAATTCACCAAAGGCTCGGCCTGCCTCGCCGCAAGCACAACAGGGCCTGAAGCAATCTGGCTCTATTGCGACCAGCTCACACCAAAGCGAGCTGCCAAACGGAGCTCTGGGGCTCTGCACTTCACAAACCTGCCGAGCTCTAAATGATAACACTCGTCCAAAAACATACTGAGGTAAGGCCACGAAGGGGATTTGAACGCAAGGCAGAATTGCACGAAACGGAGTTCAGGAGGTAGATATGAATGGCCTTCCCAGCACAGGAAAAGCGGCAGAACGTGGACAATGATGCAGTTGGCCAAAAAGGGCGTATGCGTTTTTTCCTGAATATATTCAGGAAAAAACGCATACGCCCTTTTTGGCCAACCAAGCACCCGGGGAGAGCAAATCGGCACTACAAAGAAATCTCACTCCCCCCCCGGGCAAAAGAGCCATCCGGAAAATGTCTAAAAACCAGAAAGGCAGGACAGCCCAAGGAGATAAGGGAGCCTTGTTCAGTTGCCGGGAGGGACGCAAAATGCCAACAGCCACTCTGGAGAAGCGTATGCTCGTTCCTAAAACACGTACAGAACAGAACCACAGAGCATAGGGCACCTCCACACGTGGGCCTATATCTTCGGAAAACTAAAAATCAACCAGACGCAGGCACCCCAAAGTTTAGGGCTTCTCTCTTTACAACAACCTCGACTTCCGGACACCCTTCATATGCCGGGGAAGAGAGAAATGGACCAAGAATTTGTGCTACTTAGGTACGATGGAATATCCCTCAGCCATGGAATCCATGTCATAAGGCTGGTTCCAGCATAATGAGTGGATTGAGGTACGATGATGCTAAGTGAAATCTGTCCCACAGAAAAAGAAACTTGGGATATCACTTAGAGAGGGAATGTACAAATCGCTACCCACGACCCGAATGACAAAAGAGAACAGACTCACGCTTTTCGAAAACACACTTAGGCCTGCTTAAGCGGAAAGGTGAGTTGGCGTGATGCATAAAACACGACTTGGAAATGAGCACAGATACCAGTCGGAAAAGCAAATATATAATAGACACCACCTACTCCTTGCTCAGTGAACAGGACTCAACAGCTCCTATTCATCACAGAAGAATATATCAGACTCGTAAGCATCTGAAAACCTAAGTATTGATATCTCTCTGTAAGTGAATCAAGTGTGTGTCAAGCGGCATCAACACAGCACTGAAAATCAGCTAAAGCCCATTCTAAAAATACATTTCCAAAACACAGAAGAAAGAAGCACGGCGAGAGGGAGGGAAATTCGGCCAAAATGCGTTCAGGGGCTGTGATGCAACCAGGATTGACCACATCTACACCCACAGCGGCAGAAGACATAAGGCTGGATACTCCTCAGGCTGAGAGGATTGCTGAGGTTGGAGGAGCAAAGGCAGAGCCTCTAGAGTTATACAGCATGCTACCCATTGCATGGGTCCCACCTCTCCAGGTTCAAGGCAACTTTCCTACAGCCAAACCACTCATGGGTATCCCAGGGGATGGTACACCGTGTGATCGGGAAAGCTTTCGAAAGCGCACCTCATTTTTCACCTCCGGGTGCTAGCGTCCGCCATTCCAGCCGCTTGACTAACAATTCCCCCACTTGCAGGATCAGCGTCTTGACACTCCTCTTTCGTAGTCTCTGCAAGTGGTCCGAAGGATGACCTGGAAGAGGGGCAACCAATCAGAGACCAGCTGGCGGTGTTCGGACAGGCCCACGTCACTCTAATTTGCCATCACGAAGAGGAATTCACCAAAGGCTTTGCCTGCCTCGCCGCAATCACAACAGGGCCTGAAGCAATCTGGCGCTATTGCGGCCAGCTCACACCAAAGCGAGCTGCCAAACGGAGCTCTGGGGCACTGCACTTCACAAACCTGCCGAGCTCTAAATGATAACACTCGTCCAAAAACATACTGAGGTAAGGCCACGAAGGGGATTTGAACGCAAGGCAGAATTGCATGAAACGGAGTTCAGGAGGTAGATGGGAATGGCCTTCCCAGCACAGGAAAAGCGGCAGAACTTGGACAATGATGCAGTTGGCCAAAAAGGGCATATGCGTTTTTTCAGGAAAAAACGCATACGCCCTTTTTGGCCAACCAAGCACCCGGGGAGAGCAAATCGGCACTATAAAGAAATCTCACTCCCCCCCCCCCCCCCCAGCAAAAGAGCCATCCGGAAAATGTGTAAAACCCAGAAAGGCAGGACCGGCCACGGAGATACGGGAGGCTTGTTCAGTTGCCGGAGGGACGGAAAATGCCAACAGCCACTCTGGGGAAGCGTATGCTCTTTCCTAAAACACGTACAGAACAGAACCACAGAGCATAAGGCACCTCCACATATGGGACTATATCTTGGGAAAACTAAAAATCAACCAGAGGCAGGCACCCCAACGTTTAGGGCTTCTCTCTTTACAACAACCTCGACTTCGGGACACCCTTCATCTGCCGGGGAAGAGAGAAATGGACCAAGAATTTGTGCTACTTAGGTACGATGGAATATCCCTCAGCCATGGAATCCATGTCATAAGGCTGCTTCCAGCATAATGAGTGGATTGAGGTACGATGATGCTAACTGAAATCTGTCCCCCAGAAAAAGAAACTTGGGATATCACTTAGAGAGGGAATGTACAAATCGCTACCCACGATCCGAATGAGAAAAGAGAACAGACTCACGCTTTTCGAAAACACACTTAGGCCTGCTTAAGCGGAAAGGTGAGGTGGCGTGATGCATAAAACACGACTTGGAATTGAGCACAGATACCGGTCGGAAAAGCAAATATATAATAGACACCACCTACTCCTTGCTCAGTGAACAGGACTCAACAGCTCCTATTCATCACAGAAGAACATATCAGACTCGTAAGCATCTGAAAACCTAAGTATTGATATCTCTCTGTAAGTGAATCAAGTGTGTGTCAAGCGGCATCAACACAGCACTGAAAATCAGCTAAAGCCCATTCTAAAAATACATTTCCAAAACACAGAAGAAAGAAGCACGGCGAGAGGGAGGGAAATTCTGCCAAAATGCGTTCAGGGGCTGTGATGCAACCAGGATTGACCACATCTACACCCACAGCGGCATAAGACATAAGGCTGGATACTCCTCAGGCTGAGAGGATTGCTGAGGTTGGAGGAGCAAAGGCAGAGCCTCTAGAGTTATACTGCGTGCTACCCATTCCATGGGTCCCACCTCTCCAGGTTCAAGGCAACTTTCCTACAGCCAAACCACTCACGGGAATCCCAGGGGATGGTACACCGTGTGATCGGGAATGCTTTCGAAAGCGCACCTCATTTTTCACCTCCGGGTGCTAGCGTCCGCCATTCCAGCCGCTTGAGTAACAATTCGCCCACTTGCAGGATCAGCGTCTTGACACTCCTCTTTCGTAGTCTCTGCAAGTGGTCCGAAGGATGACCTGGAAGAGGGGCAACCAATGAGAGACCAGCTGGCGGTGTTCGGACAGGCCCACGTCACTCTAATTTCCCATCACGAAGAGGAATTCACCAAAGGCTCGGCCTGCCTCGCCGCAAGCACAACAGGGCCTGAAGCAATCTTGCGCTATTGCGGCCAGCTCACACCAAAGCGAGCTGCCAAACGGAGCTCTGGGGCACTGCACTTCACAAACCTGCCGAGCTCTAAATGATAACACTCGTCCAAAAACATACTGAGGTAAGGCCACGAAGGGGATTTGAACGCAAGGCAGAATTGCACGAAACGGAGGTCAGGAGGTAGATGGGAATGGCCTTCCCAGCACAGGAAAAGCGGCAGAACGTGGACAATGATGCAGTTGGCCAAAAAGGGCGTATGCGTTTTTTCCTGAATATATTCAGGAAAAAACGCATACGCCCTTTTTGGCCAACCAAGCACCCGGGGAGAGCAAATCGGCACTACAAAGAAATCTCACTCCCCCCCCCCGGGCAAAAGAGCCATCCGGAAAATGTCTAAAAACCAGAAAGGCAGGACAGGCCAAGGAGATAAGGGAGCCTTGTTCAGTTGCCGGGAGGGACGCAAAATGCCAAAAGCCACTCTGGAGAAGCGTATGCTCGTTCCTAAAACACGTACAGAACAGAACCACAGAGCGTAGGGCACCTCCACACGTGGGCCTATATCTTGGGAAAACTAAAAATCAACCAGGCGCAGGCACCCCAAAGTTTAGGGCTTCTCTCTTTACAACAACCTCGACTTCGGGACACCCTTCATCTGCCGCGGAAGAGAGAAATGGACCAAGAATTTGTGCTACTTAGGTACGATGGAATATCCCTCAGCCATGGAATCCATGTCATAAGGCTGGTTCCAGCATAATGACTGGATTGAGGTACGATGATGCTAAGTGAAATCTGTCCCACAGAAAAAGAAACTTGGGATATCACTTAGAGAGGGAATGTACAAATCGCTACCCACGACCCGAATGACAAAAGAGAACAGACTCACGCTGTTCGAAAACACACTTAGGCCTGCTTAAGCGGAAAGGTGAGGTGGCGTGATGCATAAAACACGACTTGGAAATGAGCACAGATACCTTCGGAAAAGCAAATATATAATAGACACCACCTACTCCTTGCTCAGTGAACAGGACTCAACAGCTCCTATTCATCACAGAAGAACATATCAGACTCGTAAGCATCTGAAAACCTAAGTATTGATATCTCTCTGTAAGTGAATCAAGTGTGTGTCAAGCGGCATCAACACAGCACTGAAAATCAGCTAAAGCCCATTCTAAAAATACATTTCCAAAACACAGAAGAAAGAAGCACGGCGAGAGGGAGGGAAATTCTGCCAAAATGCGTTCAGGGGCTGTGATGCAACCAGGATTGACCACATCTACACCCACAGTGGCAGAAGACATAAGGCTGGATACTCCTCAGGCTGAGAGGATTGCTGAGGTTGGAGGAGCAAAGGCAGAGCCTCTAGAGTTATACTGCGTGCTACCCATTCCATGGGTCCCACCTCTCCAGGTTCAAGGCAACTTTCCTACAGCCAAACCACTCATGGGAATCCCAGGGGATGGTACACCGTGTGATCGGGAAAGCTTTCGAAAGCGCACCTCATTTTTCACCTCCGGGTGGTAGCGTCCGCCATTCCAGCCGCTTGACTAACAATTCCCCCACTTGCAGGATCAGCGTCTTGACACTCCTCATTCGTAGTCTCTGCAAGTGGTCCGAAGGATGACCTGGAAGAGGGGCAACCAATGAGAGACCAGCTGGCGGTGTTCGGACAGGCCCACGTCACTCTAATTTCCCATCACGAAGAGGAATTCACCAAAGGCTCGGCCTGCCTCGCCGCAAGCACAACAGGGCCTGAAGCAATCTGGAGCTATTGCGGCCAGCTCACACCAAAGCGAGCTGCCAAACGGAGCTCTGGGGCACTGCACTTCACAAACCTGCCGAGGTCTAAATGATAGCACTCGTCCAAAAACATACTGAGGTAAGGCCACGAAGGGGATTTGAACGCAAGGCAGAATTGCACGAAACGGAGTTCAGGAGGTAGATGGGAATGGCCTTCCCAGCACAGGAAAAGCGGCAGAACGTGGACAATGATGCAGTTGGCCAAAAAGGGCGTATGCGTTTTTTCCTGACTATAGTCAGGAAAAAACGCATACGCCCTTTTTGGCCAACCAAGCACCCGGGGAGAGCAAATCGGCACTACAAAGAAATCTCACTCCCCCCCCCGGGCAAAAGAGCCATCTGGAAAATGTCTAAAAACCAGAAAGGCAGGACAGGCCAAGGAGATAAGGGAGCCTTGTTCAGTTGCCGGGAGGGACGCAAAATGCCAACAGCCACTCTGGAGAAGCGTATGCTCGTTCCTAAAACACGTACAGACCAGGACCACAGAGCATAGGGCACCTCCACACGTGGGCCTATATCTTGGGAAAACTAAAAATCAACCAGACGCAGGCACCCCAAAGTTTAGGGCTTCTCTCTTTACAACAACCTCGACTTCCGGACACCCTTCATATGCCGGGGAAGAGAGAAATGGACCAAGAATTTGTGCTACTTAGGTACGATGGAATATCCCTCAGCCATGGAATCCATGTCATAAGGCTGCTTCCAGCATAATGAGTGGATTGAGGTACGATGATGCTAAGTGAAATCTGTCCCACAGAAAAAGAAACTTGGGATATCACTTAGAGAGGGAATGTACAAATCGCTACCCACGACCCGAATGACAAAAGAGAACAGACTCACGCTGTTCGAAAACACACTTAGGCCTGCTTAAGCGGAAACGTGAGGTGGCGTGATGCATAAAACACGACTTGGAAATGAGCACAGATACCGGTCGGAAAAGCAAATATATAATAGACACCACCTACTCCTTGCTCAGTGAACAGGACTCAACAGCTCCTATTCATCACAGAAGAATATATCAGACTCGTAAGCATCTGAAAACCTAAGTATTGATATCTCTCTGTAAGTGAATCAAGTGTGTGTCAAGCGGCATCAACACAGCACTGAAAATCAGCTAAAGCCCATTCTAAAAATACATTTCCAAAACACAGAAGAAAGAAGCACGGCGAGAGGGAGGGAAATTCTGCCAAAGTGCGTTCAGGGGCTGTGATGCAACCAGGATTGACCACATCTACACCCACAGCGGCAGAAGACATAAGGCTGGATACTCCTCAGGCTGAGAGGATTGCTGAGGTTGGAGGAGCAAAGGCAGAGCCTCTAGAGTTATACTGCGTGCTACCCATTCCATGGGTCCCACCTCTCCAGGTTCAAGGCAACTTTCCTACAGCCAAACCACTCATGGGAATCCCAGGGGATGGTACACCGTGTGATCGGGAAAGCTTTCGAAAGAGCACCTCATTTTTCACCTCCGGGTGCTAGCGTCCGCCATTCCAGCCGCTTGACTAACAATTCGCCCACTTGCAGGATCAGCGTCTTGACACTCCTCTTTCGTAGTCTCTGCAAGTGGTCCGGAGGATGACCTGGAAGAGGGGCAACCAATCAGAGACCAGCTGGCGGTGTTCGGACAGGCCCACGTCACTCTAATTTCCCATCACGAAGAGGAATTCACCAAAGGCTCGGCCTGCCTCGCCGCAAGCACAACAGGGCCTGAAGCAATCTGGCTCTATTGCGACCAGCTCACACCAAAGCGAGCTGCCAAACGGAGCTCTGGGGCTCTGCACTTCACAAACCTGCCGAGCTCTAAATGATAACACTCGTCCAAAAACATACTGAGGTAAGGCCACGAAGGGGATTTGAACGTAAGGCAGAATTGCACGAAACGGAGTTCAGGGGGTAGATATGAATGGCCTTCCCATCACAGGAAAAGCGGCAGAACGTGGACAATGATGCAGTTGGCCAAAAAGGGCGTATGCGTTTTTTCCTGAATATATTCAGGAAAAAACGCATACGCCCTTTTTGGCCAACCAAGCACCCGGGGAGAGCAAATCGGCACTACAAAGAAATCTCACTCCCCCCCCGGGCAAAAGAGCCCTCCGGAAAATGTCTAAAAACCAGAAAGGCAGGACAGCCCAAGGAGATAAGGGAGCCTTGTTCAGTTGCCGGGAGGGACGCAAAATGCCAACAGCCACTCTGGAGAAGCGTATGCTCATTCCTAAAACACGTACAGAACAGAACCACAGAGCATAGGGCACCTCCACACGTGGGCCTATATCTTGGGAAAATTAAAATCAACCAGACGCAGGCACCCCAAAGTTTAGGGCTTCTCTCTTTACAACAACCTCGACTTCCGGACACCCTTCATATGCCGGGGAAGAGAGAAATGGACCAAGAATTTGTGCTACTTAGGTACGATGGAATATCCCTCAGCCATGGAATCCATGTCATAAGGCTGGTTCCAGCATAATGAGTGGATTGAGGTACGATGATGCTAAGTGAAATCTGTCCCACAGAAAAAGAAACTTGGGATATCACTTAGAGAGGGAATGTACAAATCGCTACCCACGACCCGAATGACAAAAGAGAACAGACTCACGCTTTTCGAAAACACACTTAGGCCTGCTTAAGCGGAAAGGTGAGTTGGCGTGATGCATAAAACACGACTTGGAAATGAGCACAGATACCAGTCGGAAAAGCAAATATATAATAGACACCACCTACTCCTTGCTCAGTGAACAGGACTCAACAGCTCCTATTCATCACAGAAGAATATATCAGACTCGTAAGCATCTGAAAACCTAAGTATTGATATCTCTCTGTAAGTGAATCAAGTGTGTGTCAAGCGGCATCAACACAGCACTGAAAATCAGCTAAAGCCCATTCTAAAAATACATTTCCAAAACACAGAAGAAAGAAGCACGGCGAGAGGGAGGGAAATTCGGCCAAAATGCGTTCAGGGGCTGTGATGCAACCAGGATTGACCACATCTACACCCACAGCGGCAGAAGACATAAGGCTGGATACTCCTCAGGCTGAGAGGATTGCTGAGGTTGGAGGAGCAAAGGCAGAGCCTCTAGAGTTATACAGCATGCTACCCATTGCATGGGTCCCACCTCTCCAGGTTCAAGGCAACTTTCCTACAGCCAAACCACTCATGGGTATCCCAGGGGATGGTACACCGTGTGATCGGGAAAGCTTTCGAAAGCGCACCTCATTTTTCACCTCCGGGTGCTAGCGTCCGCCATTCCAGCCGCTTGACTAACAATTCCCCCACTTGCAGGATCAGCGTCTTGACACTCCTCTTTCGTAGTCTCTGCAAGTGGTCCGAAGGATGACCTGGAAGAGGGGCAACCAATCAGAGACCAGCTGGCGGTGTTCGGACAGGCCCACGTCACTCTAATTTGCCATCACGAAGAGGAATTCACCAAAGGCTCGGCCTGCCTCGCCGCAATCACAACAGGGCCTGAAGCAATCTGGCGCTATTGCGGCCAGCTCACACCAAAGCGAGCTGCCAAACGGAGCTCTGGGGCACTGCACTTCACAAACCTGCCGAGCTCTAAATGATAACACTCGTCCAAAAACATACTGAGGTAAGGCCACGAAGGGGATTTGAACGCAAGGCAGAATTGCATGAAACGGAGTTCAGGAGGTAGATGGGAATGGCCTTCCCAGCACAGGAAAAGCGGCAGAACTTGGACAATGATGCAGTTGGCCAAAAAGGGCATATGCGTTTTTTCAGGAAAAAACGCATACGCCCTTTTTGGCCAACCAAGCACCCGGGGAGAGCAAATCGGCACTATAAAGAAATCTCACTCCCCACCCCCCCAGCAAAAGAGCCATCCGGAAAATGTGTAAAACCCAGAAAGGCAGGACCGGCCACGGAGATACGGGAGGCTTGTTCAGTTGCCGGAGGGACGGAAAATGCCAACAGCCACTCTGGGGAAGCGTATGCTCTTTCCTAAAACACGTACAGAACAGAACCACAGAGCATAAGGCACCTCCACATATGGGACTATATCTTGGGAAAACTAAAAATCAACCAGAGGCAGGCACCCCAACGTTTAGGGCTTCTCTCTTTACAACAACCTCCACTTCGGGACACCGGTTTTATGCCGCCGAAGGGAGAAATGGACCAAGAATTTGTGCTACTTAGGTACGATGGAATATCCCTCAGCCATGGAATCCATGTCATAAGGCAGGTTCCAGCATAATGAGTGGATTGAGGTACGATGATGCTAAGTGAAATCTGTCCCACAGAAAAAGAAACTTAGGATATCACTTAGAGAGGGAATGTAAAAATCGCTACCCATGAACTGTATTATAAAAGAGAACAGACTCACGCTTTTAGAAAACACACTTATTCCTGCTTAAGCGGAAAGGTGAGGTGGCGTGATGCATAAAACACCACTTGGAAATGAGCACAGATACCGGTCCGAGAAGCAAATATATAGTAGACACCACCTAATCCTTCCTCAGTGAACAGCTCTTTCCTAAAACACGTACAGAACAGAAGCATGGAGCATAGGGCACCTCCACACATGGGCCTATATCTTTGGAAAACTAAAAATCAACCAGACTCAGGCACCCCAATGGGTAAGGCTTTTCTCTTTACAAAAACCTGGACTTCGGTACACCTTTCCTATCTCAGGGAAGAGAAAAATGGACAAAATGTGTGCTACTTACCCCAAGCATTGTAAATGGGTGACCACAACCAAAGTAACAATGATTGCAATTACAAAACACACTCATACTATGTCGTAATATTGACATTCAGTGCTGTAATCCTCCGCTGTAACAGTTTCTTTACTTTGCGGTGAAAGACATCATGTATTTTTAAATTAACAGCACTCACCTGAGGTCTTTAAAAATCAACAAAAGCATAATTTTTTGATCTCTTTCACTTATTCTGGTTCTAAGTGATCATATCTAAGTGAAAGTATTTAAGTATTTTATCGTCTTCTTATAACATCATATTTCAAAGGGCTGACTACTCTTTCTCCAAAGATGAAATATGAGGAACTCATAATTAGGGTCTCCAAAGCTTTACTCTCTGAATCTGTATTAACCTTCTGCTGAACTCCACACTGTTCATTATTCTCTGAGAATATTATTTTTCTTTTATGGCCATCACATGGTCTTTCATTTCATGAAGTTTTTTCCTACAATTTTATGCCTAGTTTATTTCTGAAAATATGCATTATTTCAGATTGATATTTCTAGACACAAAGACTTCTCTAGAATTCCCTGAGAGCTTGAAGAACTCCTTCTTTTTTGTAATACTTAGATTCTGAAGCTCTCCACAAAGCATTACTAAGATTCCATTTACATAAATATATGCATATTAATCACACATTAATACATTTACAATTGTATTATGCTTTATCGCTAATTTTGGAGCATATACTTAGCTGTCTTTTTTACCACCCTCTTGGAAATCATTTTAAAATCTGCACTTAAGACTTGAACGAGAATGGATACATAAAAACATGAAGAACATGCAAATACAATTTATATATTTCTCATAAAATTATCCAGAAAAAAGAAGAGTCCAAATACTCTGCAGGCATGATACTCGAGAATGTGTAGTCTTCTGGCAGGAAAACATGCAGTAATCCATGTGGCAGAGTTTACCTGTGACCAGTTGGGGTTAGTGACCTAGGCATTCCTTACGTGCAACATATCAGGAGTGGAAAAAGGGGATTTGTCAGTTGTGGCAATAAGTATAATGAAGATTTATAGCAGGTCATGCTCATATATTCAGCACAGGTACAATCAAAAGTTTGCTCATTTCTGGTAGATCTAAGTCTGTATCTGTTACCCTGTCTTTAACGAGGAAATGTCAGAACTTACTTACCAAAAAAAAAGTGTTTTGTTTGTTTGTTTTAATTACAGTCACGGTGAGTAAGACATAGCTCAGAACAGCTAATGTGACTTACTGATTCTCTCATCAGGAAATACAGTTTCACCTTCCCTGTTTATTCTCCACATCCTGTAGTAAACTAAGTTTCAATAAAAGATAAATCTACAGGGCGAAAAGAAAAGAAAACTTACATGTGTTGAAAAGATCATTCTGACAGGTTTGACCACGTATGTCAGTGTTTCTGGTGATGGACACAAACCAGAGCTCCCTACTGACATTTTCACTGATGTCATTCCCCTTGATCCTCAATTTGAAAGTGGATAAAAATGTTTTCTATGTTTTCTTCTTTAAGAAATTAAATAAAGAATGCTTTCTAGACATGATCCTCTAATGATTTTCAGTCAGTGGTCATCAAGAGAAGAAAAGCACAGAATCTCATCCCCACAGAAGGGTGACATTCAGTCAGGTAAGAAAATTCTCCCCAAAATCAGAGCTTCATCTTTAACATGGAATCAAAGGTTTTAACAGGTTCTACATCACTCTGCAGCCAGCCCTACCATATGGGATTGGCTCTGAGAATCTCACATCAGATGACGGACAAACATGTCATAGTACCCTGATCTGGTACCACATCCTGCCTCTCTTAATGATCTCCTGCAGGGACATTGGAATATTCCAGGATATTTCCTGGAGCTCTCTACTCTACACAGGACTTCCACGTAGAAATGGAAGTTTTGATTTTCACTGGGACCCCTGCTCTGTCCAACAAACCTCTCTAGAAATATGATGTTCTAATATCTCCTGATTAGAACATTTCAAGGTCTCTCCCTGTGATAATTTAGTAAAGGTAAAGGAGAAACAAGAAAGAGCAAACTATGCAGGGAGCAATATATAACATTCCTTTACTTAATGTATTTATCTGATATACCCAAATATTGAGAAATATAGATTCATTTCATAATGGTCAAGAAAAGAGGAGGAGGAACCTCTATGCCAGCAGTATGGAATCAATATTGCATAAGCTCCAGCCTAAGCTTAGCTACGAGGTACTAACTCTTCTCATAAAGAAGAAATAGTTCTCCATTATTTGAAGCACACTGACGACTCAGACAGCTGGACACTGAGGGTGTCGTCTCCTCACTCGAATTCTGTACCTGCATCACAGAGCAATGAAATATTCCCAAAGAATTATTAAGGATGAGGTGGGGAACCGAAAGAAGAAAGATGAATCCATACTCTCCCCTACCATCTGTTCTGCTGGATATTACCACCACCTTAGCCCAATATGACCTTCCCACTTTTCTCTGGGCCTCCCTACTTTCCACCTCCATCCTCTCAGTATATCTTACCTACACTTGGAAACGACTCTAGTTTTTCCACTGATCTTTATCAACAAGTAATCCAAATAGCAACTGTGTATATCACTCCTTAGAAACCTCAGGTCTGACTCATTAATACATGACCTTCGAAGTCCAAAGTTTTCCTAATTCCCTTTATTATTATTTTTTTCTAATTTCCATGTACTTACACTCTCAGGGCCTCCACTGTTCTCAGGTTCGTGTTCCCTGCAAAATCGGTCAACCTAGACATAGACTTAAGTACCACCCTCTAATTGTCTCCTAGGTTGTCCAGTTTTAAAAAAAAAACACAGCGAGCCTTATGGACTTTATTAAAGACTCTTTAAGATAACCCATGGGAGACAGCAGTACACCCACAGATATCTATTTAATACACCCTCAGAGTAATGAAGACTCTCAGCTCTTCTTCTTCAACATATGCAATGACTCACCCATCTGCTTACTCTCTGCTCTATCCCAGGTCCACTCCCTTTCCTCATATTACATTCTTTCCCAATTTTGTATGTTGGTAAAATCAAATAACATAAAATATAACATGTTAATTATTATAAAGTGCACCGTTCAGTAATATTAAATACCTTCATATTATTGGGCGATCAACATCGCCATTTATCTTTCTAATTCTTTTCTACGTTTGAAAACTGTAACTCTATATCCTTTAAACATAACTTTCCTTTTTGTTCCATAAACACATGAAAAGCATCATTACCCTCCCAGATTCTATGGTTTTGACTGCACTAAGTATCCCGTATAATTGAAATAAGTAGTTGTATTGTTATGACTCAGTAAAAGTCATAAAAATGGCATTCTGGGAAACTAAATTTCCTCAAAATTCATCCATGTTGTAGCACATTCTTGATCTTTTCCATCTTAACACTGAATAATATTGTATTATATGGGTATACCACACTTTGCTTATCCAGGAACTAGTGGATGAACACTTACTTTGCTTTCATATTTTAGCTACTCTGATTATTACTGCTCTAAACACTGGAGTACAAATATTTAAGACCCTGATTTCAATTCCTTTGGGTATACCTCAGAGTAAGATTCCTGGATCATGTAGTAATTCTATTTTTCAATATCTGAAAAACTGCCACCCTCTTTTGCAAAACACCTGTATCATTCTACATTCCTACTGACATAGCACAATGCTTCCTACTCCCTCACTTCCTCACCAATACTTGTTTTCTGCTTGTGTATGTGTGTGTGTGCTTGTGTGTGTATGCATGCACACAAATATATAAACATGCATTTAGTAATATGGAGCATCTATTCAAGTGCTTAGTCATTTGTACATCTTTTTGAAGAACCATCTATTCAAGTCTTTTATCCATTTTTGAATCAGGGTGTTTGCTTTTAGTTGAGTTGTAGAAGTTCTTGGTATATTCTGAAGAGAAATCTCTTGTCAGATAGATGGCTTTCAAATATTTTCTCCCATCTGTGGGTTGTCATTTTATTCTGTTTACATTTCTTTCATACACATTATTTTTTAATTATGTACTACAAATTGTTTATTTTTTTGTTAGCTGTACCTTTGTTGTTCCTTCATTTCATACTGAGGAACACACTGCCAAATCCAATGTCATGAAGCCCTTGTCTTGTGTCTTCTTCTAAGACTTTTTAGTTTATAAGGTCTTATATTTAGTTTCTTGATATGTTTTCATTAATTTTTGCATATGATATTAGGTAAGGGTCCATCTTCCTTATTTTGCACGTTGACAACAAGACTTCTCAGCACCATTTGTTGAAAATACTATCCTTTCTACTTTGAAAAGTCTTGGCAACTTGTCAAAAATCATTTGGCCATATATCAGGGTTTGTTTCTAGGTGTTCTATTCTATTCTATTGGTCTTGAATAAAGGAGAAAATAGTATAACCTATCCAGGTTGATGAAGAACATAAAGACCAGGACTGAGAATTAGGAGGGCAATATAAAACAGCAGGGAGTAAAAGACAGTGTGAGAGAAGATCTTGTATTTGCCAGTCCATGGAAATATGATCATGCTAAAACCACTAAACGTCTCACTTTGAACAATACGGTAAATGTGCTGGCAAGAAACATAACACTTACCCATCTCTGTGAAATATAGTATGGGTATAAAGATAAACTACACACAAATATATTAAAAGGGGAAGGGTTTTCATGGTGTGAGAATATTGTGGGATTTGAAATACAATTTACTTCTGTTCTAACATTGTCTCTAAAATTTAGCAAAGTGTATATACAAGCAATTCCAATTCTGGTAATGTGTTTGACAGGTTTATATATGAACTTCAGCAGACCAGTAAATGTACATTCATAGTAGGACTGTTCCTTAAACCAAAAAACAAAACACAAAAAACTGGAAAGACCAATGTTCACATTGTCAACACACATGCAGATGCAATGATGGTTTAGGTTCCAAAAACAGAAGGTGAGCATGGGTGCAAGAGGTTAATCCCCAGGCTGGGCTGGGGTGCAGAGTTTGAGGGTAACACAGGTAGAAAAGGCTTTTGTCATATCCTTCATTTTTCAGGTATGGAAATTCACAGGTCACTACCTTCATTTCAAAATGAATGAATGCACTATTCAATTTTTTAAAACAGGTGAAGTAAACATGAGTGATAATAAATTTCAAACTGTGCTAATCAAACAAGATACTAAGAAAAAATAAACAATATGATTTAAGAATGAAGTGGAGAGATTGTCCAAGATGACAGTGTTCAGAGACCCAGAGCTCGATGCCTCTCATGTGCACACCAAAGTCACAACTGTTTACAGAACAGCAACTGATGAAAAAGGCGGGACCCCCCATGAAAGCTCTTTTATAGCTAAAGACATAAGGAGGCCCCTCGGCAAGGCAGGAAGGATGGGCAACATCTCAATAGCGTCATGACCCACACCACCAGGGGGGGTGGCCCACACTTGGGAGAATTATTACAGTTTCTGAGGGGCTCCCAGGGAGCAAGGGGTATGAACCCAACACCAGGCTCCCAAGCCCAGGGATCCTGTGCTGGGAAGAAGAGTTCCTAGAAAGTTGGGCTTTGAACACCAGTAGTGCTTATTTTCCAGAGAGCCAGAGGGTTGTGGGAAATAGAGATTCCACTCTTAAAAGATGTTCACAAAATCTCACATGATCCGAGAATCAGAACAGAAGCAGTCATTTGAAAGGATCCTGGGTTACACCTACCTCCTGATCTTGGAGAGTCTCCCAGAGACGCAAGAGGTAATTACAGCACAGCCTCAGGGACATGGACACTGGCAGCAGCCATCTGGGGGAGCTCCTTCTACCTCGTGGCCACTGGTACCAGCAAGCAAAATTTCAGAACCCTCCCTCTATCATTTTAGCCTCAAGACCTAGCCCCACCCATTTCCACCACACTATACACACAAGCACTAGGGGGCTGCAGGCCAAGCAACTAACTGAGCAGGGGCATAGACACATCCACCAGCAAAAAGGATGCCTTCAGACCGTCAGTGCACAGCTGCCCCTGGACATGGGCCCAGCCACCAAACGCCCCAGGACCAGCCTCCACACCTCCACACCTCAGTGGACAGGCACCAGCCCCAGAGTCCCTGACCCCTCTGAAAAGTGAGCCTCCTCTGGCCTTGGAATCAGCCTCACCGTTGCCAGGTGATTACTGCACAGGGACTGGATGGAGCTTGGACCTACACAACGGCAAACCTGCACTAGCAGTGGGATCAGCCTCATACACCAACAGGCACACACCGGCTCCAGGAATACCACAGCCCAGAAGCCTGTGTGACCAAAACACTCCCTTGCAGGCCAGAAGCAGCCATGGGCTCAGCTGGGTCCTGACCCTGCCCATCAGAATGCCAACACAAGATTAGGGATACCCCAGACCCTGCAGAGAGCTGTGTCAGGGACAGTGATCCAACACCAACTCTGTGACTCCTGGGGCCTGCAGCCAGAACTCAGGACCTGTGTCTTCCTCCCAGTAGCCAGCATAGCCCCAGGACCAGTGACTGGGCACTAGCCCTGGTATCACCTGGACTGCAATTCTACCCACAAGTGAACCAGCACTAGATTTGGTTCTCCCAGAGCTTTTCAGCGAGCTGCCTTATGATTTAGCCTCACCAAGCAGCACAGACAGCCTCCATACAAGGCAGAGTCTGGCAAACAAGCACTCTGGGGACAGCCAAGCCTACCAGACCATCCACACTAGTCAGCCCACCACAACAGAAGAGCCCAAGCAGCCCACATAGGGGGTACACCTAGAACATATAGTTCTAGTGACCAGGGGACAGTGGGTTGCTGGGACACATAGGACCTCTCCTACAAAAAGCCACTTCTCCAAGGTCAGGAAATGTAACAAACCTACTACATACAGAGCAATAAAAACAGCAAGTTAAGAAAAATGAGGTGATACAGAAACATGATCCAAATGAAGGAACAAGATAAGAACTCAGAAGAAGGTCTAAGTGAAGTGGAGATAGCCAATCTCCTCAACAAAGAGTTCAAGGTAATGACTGTAAAGATGATCAAAGAACTCAGGAGAAGAATGGACAACCAGAGCAAGAAGTTAAAATTTTTTTAAAGAATTAGACCATTAAAGAACAACAAAACAGAGATTAGGAATACAATAACTGAAAAATAAATGAAAAATACACTAAAAGGAAACTACTGTAGACTAAATGATACAGAGGAATGAATCAGAAAACTGAAGGACAGAGTACTGGCAATCACTGAGGATGAATGGTAAAACAACAGATTAAAATGAAATGAGGAAAGTTGAACAGACGTGTGAAACAACATCAAGTGTACTAATGTTTGCATTATACTGGTCCCAGAAGCAAAAAGGTAAGAGAAAGCAATGTAGAACATACCTGAAGACATAAGAGCTGAAAAGTTCCATAACCTGGGAAAGAAAAAAAGAAAACAGACATCCAAGTCCAGTAAACACATTAAGGCCAAAACAGGATCAACCCAAAGAGGACCACACCAAGACTCATTGTAAATAAAATGGCCAAAAAATAAAGATTAAAAGACACTATTAAAAGGAGCAAAGGGAATGCAACAAGTTACAAACATGGGAACTTGCATAAAGTTATCAGCTGACTTTTCAGATTAACCTCTGCATGCCAGAAGGGAGTGGCATGGTATATTTAAAGTCATGAAAGGGAAAAGCTTATAACCAAAAATACTCTACCCAGCAAGGCTCTCCTTCAGATTTGGTGGTGAGATCTAAAGATTTACAGAGAAGCAAAACTAAAATAGCTCACAGCGTCAAACCAGCTGGATGAGAAATCTTAAAGGGGCTTTTCTAAATGAAAAAGAAAAGGCCACGATTGAAACATAAAAATTAGGAACGGAAACTTACTAAAGGAAAAACCTCACTGGATAAGGCATATATTCAACAAAGGTAGTAAATCAACCATGAACACAGCTAATAGGAAGGATGAAAGAAAATACTAATAAAATCATCTATATTCACAATAAGAAGGTAAGAGACACACAAAACAAGTAGATGTAAAATATAAGGTCCAATTCAGTAACTGTGGTGGAGCAGAGTAACAATGCAGGGTTGTTAGTGTCCATGTGAAATTAAGAGCTCAGCAACTTAAATAATCACACACACACACAAAAAAAAAAAAAAAAAAAAAAAACTGAAAGAAATCCAAACATAATATTAAAGATAGTCCTCACATCACAGATGAAGGGAATAAAAGGAGAAGAAAGGAACACTGAAGAAATTAAAGAGAGATTCTAAAAATACCCAAGACAAATGAAAATGAACATACAATGATCCAAAATCTATGGGACACAGCCAATGCAGTTCACAGGGAGAAGTTATAGTGATACAAACTTATTGTTAGGAAACAAGAAAAATATCAAATAAACA
The DNA here is from genome assembly GCF_026419965.1 of Kogia breviceps. Lineage (NCBI taxonomy): Eukaryota > Metazoa > Chordata > Mammalia > Artiodactyla > Physeteridae > Kogia > Kogia breviceps. Next base: position 89,871,145 of record NC_081318.1, read on the forward strand.
ACCTAACATTACACCTGAAGGAATTAGAAAAAGAAGAACAAAACAAAACTCAAAGCTGTCAGAAAGAAAAAAATTAAGAAAACAATACCATATGCAATCACACCAAAAAGAATAAGATACCTAGGAACAAACACACCTAAGCAGTAAAAGACATGTACTCAGAAATCTATCAGTCATTAGTGAAAGAAGTTGAAGGCAACAGAAAAAGATGGGAAAATATAGCATGTGCGTGGATGGAAGAATTAATACTGTTAAAATGAACTTACTACCAAAGACAACCTACAGATTTAATGCAATCCCTATAAGAATACCAAAGCATTTTCACAGAACTTGAAAAAGTAATTTTAAAATTTGTATAGAAACACAAAGACTCCAAATAGCCAAACAATCTTGAGAAAGAACAGAGCTGGAGGCATCACGCACCTTGACTTCAGATTAGACTGCAAAGCGACAGTACCGGAGCAAAAACAGATACAAAGATCACTGGAATAGAATAGATATCCCAGAAATAAGCCCACACACTTATATTTAGTTGATTTATGATGAAGCAGGCAATATGGAGAAAAAACTGTCTCTTCAATAAGTGGTACTGGGAAAAGTGGTCAGCTACATGGAAAAGAATAAAATTAGATTATTTTAGAACACCATATATAAAATAAATGCAAAACTGAATAAAGACCTAAATGTAGGACCAGAGACCATAAAACCCCTAGAGGAAAATATAGAACATTCTTGAACATAAATGATAGCAACAGTTTTAGGTTCAGTCTACTAAGACAAATGAAACAAAAGCAAAAATAAACAAATGGGACTGCACTAAACTTAAAAGATTTTGCATAGCAAAGGAAACCAAAGACAAAATGAAAAGACAACCTGCTGAAGTAGTGACAATATTTGCACATGATAAGACATTAACATCAAAAAGATGACCAAGCAAGAGTTCATATCTAAACTACAGAAACAGCACATACAACTCAATATCAAAAAAATACCCAACATCTTTTTTTTTAAATGAGAAGACCTAAATAGACATTTTTCCAAGGAAAAGATACAGATAGACAGACAGAACTCACAAAGATGCTAAACATAGCTAATCGGCAGTAAAATGCAAATCAAAACTATGAGATATATCACCTCAGTCTTGTCAAAATGGCTGTCATCAAAAAGATCACAAATAACAAAGGTTAGTGAGGATGTGGAGAAAGGGAAACACGTGTACACTCTTGATGTGAAGGTGAAGTAGTGCAGCTACTGTGGAAAGCAGAATGGAGGTTCCACAAAAAACTAAAAAAAGAACTACCATAATATCCAACAATTTCACTCTTGGGTATATCAGAAGAAAACAAAAACACTATTTCAAAAAAATAACTGCACACCAATATTCGTAACAGTGTTATTTGCCATAGCCAAGATATAGAGTCAAACTAAGTGTTCATCAACAGGTTAGGGGATAAAAAAGATTTTTTTATGATGACTTCAGCATAAAATGAAATTTTGCCATTTGCAGGAACATGGATGGACTTGGAGGGTATTATGCTTAGTAAAATAAGCCGCAGAGAAAACAAGCATGGTAGGTTATCACTTACACGTGGCATCTAAAAAA